>NW_023494794.1:25832395-25907395 GCF_904425465.1 Colossoma macropomum
TAAGTACTTCAATTCAAGCCTGTGATATTAATTGGAGTTGTTTAGGCTGTTGGCTCTTTTAGCCTGTTAGCTACCAGCCTGGTTGCCAGCCCCTCAGTTTAAACCAAAAACAGGTTCTTACTTCGTTAGTATACTCGGTGGTCCATGCGAGCAGCATGAGAGTCAAGGATTATTCCATTAACAGTACAAGGATTTTTTCATGCCGTGGTGCAGTAGTACAACTCAGTCGCCATCGGTGTGTGTATATCATGGATTTTACAACAGCTTCGAACGCAGCTCAGCCAATCAGATTTTAGGGCCGAAACTATACATTTTATAAAATGAATTATACAATTATGTGATGAGTGACGCGATTATGTAAGTAGTAGAGCAACACTAATGAAATATCAAGCTGGAAAACAATTCAGCTACAGTAAATCCAGCATCCATCACCAATTTTAACAGTATATAAACAATCACGTTGCATGATAAATACTCCAAATGCTTCACTGAAAGGAGAGTTCCACTGACTTTCCAAAATTTCTAAATAAAACTGTTCAGATGTGAACAAAGTCAGTCAGAGTGGTCTGATGTGAAACGTTCCTTTCTAAAGGAACCTGGAATTGTTTACTTTTCACAGTGAAGAGTTAACGCCTCTGAAAGTTCCATCACAGAAAGTTATTACATGAAATGGTTATGAATATGCTGCCTGATGTCTGACACACTGTTTTAGGGCAAGTTTATAATAAGATTTTGGCCTAAAATGTATTTTATTCATGGCAGAGAGACACATGGAGGGTGTGGTGAGGCCAAATAGCCCAAAAAAAGCTTATGCTTTCCAGATTTAACATTATTATCATCAGCATTTCATGTAAACACTCAGAACACATGTGTGGGCTTACTGATGATAATGAATTAGAATTAAAATGGCTGTATTTGTGTTGGAGTCATCCTACACCAGCACTGTGTCAGTAGGCTTCTGTACAACAAACCACCCTGACTGACTTTGGTCACATCTCAATCAAAATCATAAGTCCCCTTTAAACACTAACTTCATAGCTTGCAGTTAGTTTTATAGTAGTAACCGAGTAATAAGCTTGAAGTTTAGGTGGTTATGCTGAATATAGGAATGTAGAAGTTCCACAAGCTTGAAACAACAAACCAGATAAACAACACACACGATACACAAAGAGCAACTCACCATGAACACAGAGAGGAGAGAAAAGCAGTGTTTTCACCTGCGCTGGTAAAATCCTAACTCATCAAAGCTCAGAGTGTGTTTACACACTCCACCATCGCTGCAGGAGGGAGCCGACACAATACTGCTCTACTGTCACATGTACAGCCCTCTGTGTGGATCGTCAGAGAGAGAGAGAGAGAGAGAGAGAGAGAGACAATGTGTGTGTGTGTTTGTGTGGGAGAGCGAGGGAGGAGGGTGTGTGTGCGCGAGTGAGAGACAGGAAGAAGAGAGAGAAAGAGAGAGACTATATGTATGTAGGAGAGACAGAATGAGAAGGAAAAGAGATACAGAAAGGAAAGAAAGAGAGACAGAAAGGAGAGAGGAAGAGAGAGATAAATAGAAAGAATGAGAAGGAATACGTATGTGTGTTAGAAAAAGGGGGTGTTAGGGACAGAGGATGGGGAGAGACAATAAAAAAGAAAGAGAGAGGAAGAACAGATATGAAGGAGAGAGTGAGCGAAGAAGGAAAAGAAGGAAAAAGAAAGAAAGAAAGAAAGAAAGAAAGAAAGAAAGAAAGAAAAAGAAGGACTGTGTAAGTAAGTAAGAGAGAGACAGACAGGGAGGGAGGTAAGACAGACAGACAGACAGACAGACAGACACACAGACAGATAGATAGATAGATAGATAGATAAATAGATAGATAGATAGATAGATAGATAGATAGATAGATAGATAGATAGATAGAGGACAGAGGGAGGGGTAAGACAGTGAGAATGTGTGAGAGAGACAAAGACACAGAGAGAGAGAGATTGAGACAGAGTGAGAAAGAGAGAGAGAGAGAGAGAGAGAGAGAGAGAGTCCCTGAGGAGCTGCAGGGAGACTCCCATTTCACACACAGACAGAGGAAGAAGCAGAGAGAGTGATAGAGTGAATAACAAGGCTGAGTGTTCAACGGGAAGACATTAGAGAGGGTGTGTGTGTGTGTGTGTGTGTGTGTGTGTGTGTGCGAGTGTGTGCGTGTGTGTTCCATTAGGCTATGAACTCCCACCCAAGCCGTGGACAAGACAATATGGCTCTGGTCGGTTGCCATGTCCCAAAGGGTACACAGCCATTAACATCCATCACACACGCACACACACACACACACACACACACACACACACACACACTGAGAGCAGGCAGAGTCAGGTGTGTTTGCTCTGTGGAAACACGTCATCCATACAGCAAACATATACACTCACACACCTCCACACTGCAACATGCTCCAACACACCCAATCACAGCACTGAATACTCTCTGCTCTGCTCCGCCTCTACAGCTACAGCCTCATATATCCAAGCTCCGCCCACATTCTTTATAGGGGTGCACTGCAATGGTCACAAGTGGCACTTTTGGTTTTTGGTCAAAAGAGAAGAAAGTTCGAAAAATTTGACCCTTTAAACACATCTACAACGATCTATTAACACTGAGCAAATGATATAAAAATGAGAAAAAGAGATTAAAAATGTTGTTTTTTCCTTCATTCTTCTGCGCTGGTCAGCACAGACGCACTCAAACAGTCTGAGCCGTAGCAGATCGACAGTGATCAAACTGTGCATTATCAGAGCTGGTTTATGAGGAGCCTGGCCACTTCCTATTTCCCCCGTTATATCAAAAACAGCAGAGGGCGCCCTAGAGCGAGTCCTCAGTGAATGGGGGTGAATGGAGCTCAACGGCTAAAAACGAAAAGTTAAAATAGTTTCTAATCACTGAACCAGAACTTTCCTTTAGTTTTAGAAAGTAGAAGGATGGATTTCACTAAAACAGTGAAGAAAACTCACCTGTATGTTTCCTTTATTCTACAGCAAACGGGTTTTGGGCAGCAGGACGCTAACATTACTGCTACTGAGCGCTGATTGGTTGGCGAGCAGAGCAGCTCATTGGCTGTTCGCGCTCACTGACGTCATGAACGTACATGAGGCGCCGTTTTAAACTCCTATAACTCGAGTTTAAAAGCTCTTTAAAATATAACAGCAGTGTTAAAATGTTTTATGCTGTTCTGTGTTCAGGAAATGATTGTGTTCTTTTATCTTAAAATGTTTAAGCATTTATAAACTATGATTTTGCTCAAATGCTCCATCTTAACTCATTCATTTTGGACTGGCTCAGGAGCGCCCTCTAGTGTTTGAGAAACCCAGAAGTCATTACAGAGTGGTGATTCTCCTCTCTACAAGTTCTCTGGTGTTACTGAGTAACATTTAGATCCTGCTGGGGTTCACGTCTGATTCCACGTCAGATTGCAGAGGATGAGGTGTTTTCCATCATAGTAGCACAGGTGCTCCAGAAGATGCCTGTGGAAAACTAGAAGTACTATATTTTAAAGTACTATATTTTACTATGTTTATAATTCATTTTGAAATGTGCAGAAATGTTCTTCTGCACATTGTGTGCAGTTACACATTTCCACCAGAGAGGTCTCCAAATCCCTAAATGTTACATAGTGCTGCTTTAAGCTGTAAAGTGAGGAATTTATATGGCATCAAAACAAATTCAAAATTTGCAAGTGAGGAAAACTGCTCTCGCACGAGGAAAATTACTCTCTGCACACATGGAAAACTACTCTCGCTAGAGTTACTAGTCCAGAAGGAAAAATGTGCTTGACAATCCACATGTTGTTCTTTCTGTCCACTATTAAGCTTCTGATCGCGCAAGAGTTTAATTCATTTTTGACCGTTGTGGGCGGATCCCAACGTATGATTGGTTACTGCTGATTTCTTGAACTGTGTTGTGATTGGCTGGCTGTCGGTGGTCATCAGAGCTTTTGCTGCATATAAAAAAACGGGAACAGGACTTTCCCTCTAGAAGAAGACCTTCATAGCTGAAACGCTGCCTGTCATTGCTTAATTCTATCTTTGTGAATGTTCAGTAATCATGATTAATCACTCTCAGCCAGTCTGAAACCATTTTATAGAAATATTATATTGTTCTTATAGTTGAAACGATACTTATGATTATTAAATCAATGCTGTAACTTACTTTTTAAGTAATTGACTGCATGCTAATAGGTGTCTTCGACACGCGAGTGTGGTTTCCTTGCACGAGTAGTTCTCTTCATGTGTGTGAGGGGTTTTCCTTGTCCGCGAGTGTAGGTTTCCACGTGCACAAGAGTAGTTTTCCTTGTGCAAGAGAAGTTTTCCCCGCTTGCAAATTTTAAATTGGATTTGATGCATAAATTTACTCCATCGTAGCCTAATAGTTTATTAACGCCATAAAATATTTCAGCGTAACAGTTTAAGAATAGAACGTTACATATTATTTAATATTATTCAGCTGTTTACAATGCAATTAGTCTTCTCTGGGTCTCTGTCAGTTCTATTTCTCAACACCGTGGTTATGTATTATCAGCTTTATTATGTAAATTAAAAAGCATTAATAAAAAGGAAAATTTAATTAAAAAAAAAAAGGTTGGTTTTCAGCAGAGTGCATCCTTAATTTCGGTTCTGGTCAATAACTTTCTTTTTGGTGCATCAATAATTTGTTCATTTTGTAAGTATGTGAAAAGTCACGCTGTTAGAAAACACTGATGTACTTTGCTTTAATGTTGCATAATCAAGCTACACTAACCAGTTTTTATAGCAATATACAAACTTTACAAAGATGCTTCTTTAAAGGCTCTGTAGCAAAGGCAATGGTTCTGTTTAGAACCTTGAGTTCTATATAGAATCATTTCAGGCTTTAATGTTTTTATTTTTTTGCATGGTGAAAGCGTTTTTTTAGTTTGATAAAGAATATGTTGCGTATGGTTCTGGATAGAGCCCTTTTTGACAATGGTTCTAGCACTAAAAAGGTTCTGCTATTGTTACAAGCTTGACATTGTAACAACAGAACACCAGAACTCCTTTGGTGCTACATAGAACTGGTTTCAAAACTATACAACACTTTCTTCATCAATCTGAATTTCACCATACAAAGAACCATTTAAGCATACAGAACTTATTGTTCTATGTAAAACCACTGCCTTTACTAAAGACCCCTTGAAGTACCATCAGAACTGGAATCGGGCCTGAAAGTTCATGATCAGTGGGCTCCTACTTTGCTTATTGAATTGCAATGTAACAACAAGAGCTTTCAAATTACGAAAGAAACAAGGCGTCCCCAAACTTCTGGCATGCAGAGTGCAAATCCAGGCACATCATCATTTTCCATCTCTCCTTGTCTCCGTAGTTTTAATGAATGGGCCTGGGTTTCTAATTCGTTAATGAGTCCAGTGGGAGGCAGCAGGATCAAATACGTCCTCCTGTGCAGAGGAGTGCTCTCCAGCTCTTCCGCTTACGTCCTGCAGTCAGCGCCAGACTGTTAATGTGTGTGTGTGTCCTAACTTTGTGGCAAAATTACATTAAAAAATGGAGCAAACCTACGTGACCAACAGCAGCTCTGCATTTCCATTTCTTTTTGCATACTATGGCTAAGCTGAGGGTGTAGGACAGGGGTCTTCAATTAAAATTCAGGAAGGTCCAGATAGAGAAAATTTCCTCAAGCAAAGGTCCGGAACATCATAATGTCTAACCTGCATCATGATTCAGTGTATAACATTATGACCACCTCCTTGTTTCTACGCTCATTGTCCATTTTATCAGCTCCACTTACTATATAGGTGCACTTTGTAGTTCTACAGTTACAGACTGTAGTCCATCTGTTTCTCTGCATACTTTGTTAGCCCCCTTTTACCCTGTTCTTCAGTGGTCAGGACCCCCATGGACCCTCACAGAGCAGGTATAATTTGGGTGGTGGATCATTCTCAGCACTGCAGTAACACTGATGTGGTGGTGGTGTGTTAGTGTGTGTTGTGCTGGTCTGAGTGGATCAGACACAGCAGTGCTACTGGAGTTTTTGAACACTGTGTCCACTCACTGTCCACTCTATTAAACACTCCTATCTTGTCAGTCCACCTTGTAGATGTAAAGTCAGAGACGATAGCTCATCTGCTGCTGCACAGTTTGTGTTGGTCATCCTCTAGTCCTTCATCAGTGGTCACAGGACGCTGCCCACAGGACGCTGATGGCTGGATATTTTTGGTTGGTGGACTATTCTCAGTCCAGCAGTGACACTGAGGTGTTTAAAAAATGTGTACTTAAACTTTGTTAAACTTTAAAGTCTGAAGTTTATACCATCAAACAGTAATGTAAAATTTCAGACAACTTAAAAAACTAAATTTCAAAACTTAACTCAGTTTCCTCAAAAAGTTCGACTAAACCGAACTTGTCAGGGTTTACAGTGTAGATAACAGTGTCTGAAACCACATAAGCAAGTCCATTAGAGATTAATTAACGTTTGTGCCAAGCAAGTGAAGACTAAGGCTTTGTTCACACAGCAGAAAAAGTGGCCCACATCTGATCTTTTTCTTCATACGTGACACAGATTTGAGACGCTTTCATATGTGGTACTGAAATCCGATATGTATCCGATCTGCGGCAATGCGACTCAGTCTGAACAGCCAGATCAGAATTCATGCGGCTTTTACGTCAATCCAAATCCACATTGGTCATAATTTAGTGCTGCTGAGACTCATAAACATTTGGGATGATGTTTCTGTACCAAAAAAATTAGAAGAGACTCCTCCAAACCCCTCTATGTTTGAAGAGATTTCGAAAGAAATGGCCAAACGCGTCCAGAGGAGAGCGAGGCTGCAGCGTCAAATAGACAAGTCTGAGAGCAAAGTTTAAAGAATCCGAGGACGCGACCCAAAGAAGTGACCGCGTCCTTTTTATAGCAAACTTGAACACATTCTGGGTGATGAGCCCAGCTGTCAGTCAGTGAAGCTTCATGATGGCTCCTGTGATGCTGGCGAAGATTAAACTGAAACTTGATCTGCATTTGTTTACATCTGGATGAGCCACGTGAAGCAACGTGAAGCTCTGTTCTTTTGTGCATGCAGGTCAGTTCAGGAGCTGATCTGTTCAGACTGATGTCACATACAGGTCACGTTTAAAAGATAATGTGAACAACCAAACAAAAACATCAGATTTGGTGAGAAAATCAGATTTGGGACACTTCTACCTGCTGTTTGAACATAGCCATAGGCATGTGGTTAGCGCAATGCTAATTAGTGGGGTATAAGTTTCCATTAGTGCAAAGCTAAAAGGTCAGACGCCAAACATCATGGCTGATTGACCATATTTGGCATAAAGGAAGAAAAAATTTATTTCTGGCCAAACAATAACTTTAAAGCATTCGGATCAGTTCTCTAAACTATAAAAAGTGTTTCGGTCCCACTTTATATTGTCTCTAATAACTGTGTAATTACACATGAATACCATATGCAATAACACTGTAACTACTGATGATTTAGTCAATGTTACAAATGGATTAAAGTACAGCCTATGTAATTACACATGTGTATCAACTTCAGTTTTGGTTAATGTAATTACACAAGTGTAACTTCTACACAGGAACTTTCCTGTAGCGTAGTGTTAAAGTTACACTAAAATAAGTGGACAGTTCCTGTCCTGCTACAACTATTAAGATACACTTGTGTAATTACATAAGCTGTACTTCTATAATCATCTGTAACAGTGACTAAATCATTAGTAGTTACATTGTTGTTGCATATGTTGTTCACATGTAACTACACAGTTATTATAAAGTGGGACCATTTTTTCCTAGTTCAACCTAAAAAATGACTTCATGTGGTAACAAGCAATTAACTTAGTTTTACTCAACAAATTACTTTGATTTAAAAAAAAACCTCATTCAAAGTATTTAGACTGAATAAAACCAATTTTAGGCTGAACCACGAAACACTTTCTACAGTATAAGTATTATAGGAAAATGGAGTTTCAACACCTGTTTGATGGTATAAACCTCAGGATACAATCTGCCAAGACAGCTTCTAGACCTGACTAATTAAATGCGGCATGAGAAGTAGAAAGGAAGCTACATTTATGCAGTTAACACGCTCTTATCTCACGCTGATTTTATCACCAGGAGTCACTCATGAGGCAATAAGACCTGCAGGGCGCATACGCACACATTTCCACGCTCGTGTAAAACAGTATGTCCTGTAAACACATCACTGAGTGAACACAAACCTATAAAATCCTGAACACTGAACACACAGTCCAGTGCACTTTAGTCCCGTACAGTAAACAGAGAAAATCAGCACTCAGAAACGGTTTCAGACTCTTATAGTTCAATCAGCTAAACACACTAAGCTCACTAGTAAAACTGCACTTAACAATGGAACATGGTTTTGTGCGATATATATATATATATATATATATATATATATATATATATATATATATATGTGTGTACATATATATTAGCTTACCAATATTGACAAATAGCAAAAACCTATTATTAAAATATTCTGTGACCACTGATGAAGGACTAAAGGATGACCAACACAAACTGTGCAGCAGCAGATGAGACTGACAAGGTAGGAGTGTCTAATAGAGTGGACAGTGAGTGGACACAGTGTTCAAAAACTCCAGCAGCACTGCTGTGTCTGATCCACTCATACCAGCACAACACACACTAACACACCACCACGACATCAGTGTTACTGCAGTGCTGAGAATGATCCACCTCCCAAGTAATACCTGCTCTGTGGTGGTCCTGTTGGGGTTCTGACCATTGAAGAACAGGGTAAAAGGGGGTAACGAAGTCAGTCTGTAATTGTAGAACCACAAAGTGTTCCTATATGATAAGTGGAGCTGATAAAATGCACAATGAGTGTAGAAATGAGGAGATGATTTTAATGTAAAAGCTGATCGATAAATGTGAGAATGCATATTGCTATCAGTGAGTATCAGTATCAGGCTGATATCAGCAGAAAACGCTGGAGGGAAAACGTGAATGAATCGGATCCAACAAATCTGACCTGAAACTGCACTCACTCACGCTGTGTGATGTCATGTTGTTAGCTGTGTATCTGAGGAGTGCTTGGCAGGTTTGAGAGCATCATAGCCTACTTTTAGTGGAGAGCTTCAATTAAAATGACTCATTTGAAACCTTAATGATTTTTTAAAGAACAAGTGTCAGATAAATATTGCGCTGTTGTTGGAACAAAACCTCCAAAAATCTCCAAAATGGTAACTTTACAGGAGAAGGAAAAAACCTACTCTACTTTTAATGGAAGTCAATGGAACCAGAATTTTTTCCAAGTCGTTTTGGGTCATTTCTTTTAGTCCATTTTTCACGAAATTTACACACAATATAAAGGACAACATGCATTTTCAAATTATTTCAAAAACTGAAAAACAACAAAAATAGACATACAAGGTATTCTTCAGACAGCAGCGATTGGCCAATAGTTCCAATATCAATATCAGAAGAAAAAAGGTACTAAACTGTCACTGCATCTCAGTACCTTTAGTCAGGGAACATAACTGAACTATAATCCACTGAGATAATATTTTCTAAGCTGTACTGACTCCACACACCCCGTCTCGTCTCCAGGCTTTTATTTTACTGTTCTGTTTTAAAACATTCGGTTATGAAAAGATACAAATACAAACTTTTCACCTGGAAAAACTTATTTAAGGTGTACAATCGAACCTTAAAACCACTGTTGTACCTTTGAGGGAACATTTACCTGCACAGTACCTTTATTTCTAACACAGCACCTAAAATCTGAACACTGCACTTGAAGTCTTCGCAGTAAACAGAGACTCAAATTCTGACTAAATACCCTGAAATGCATAGTAAGGTTCTCAATACTTAGTGTAACATTAAAATGCTGTAATACTGAAAAAGCAGCTGGACTCTCACGAGGCAGTTTAGTCAGTCCTGATGAAGAAACACAAAGCAGCCAAATGCAGCAATTACACATTCCACAACACACACACAGTAAGTGAATAAGCAGGTGTACCTTAGAAACAGGCATCAGGCGGCCGGCGGCGCGTCAGAGAGGCAGCGAGAGGAGGACGCAGTGGACGTGTGTGTTTGTGCGAATGTGACGGCTAAAGTGTGAGCTGAGAATTCCTCTCAGAAGATGCCCTTTCCCTCTCTCTCTCTCTCTCTCTCTCTCTTGTCTGCTCCTGCTCCTTCTCCCCGCTGTCTCTCTCTCTTTACCTTTCTCTTTACCTCTCTCGCTCTTTCCCTTGCTCTCTCTCTCTCTCTCTCTGGTTCTTTCCCTTTCTCTCTCTCTCTCTCTCTCTCTCTCTCTCTCTCTCTCTCTCTCTCTCTCTTTTTTCTGCTCCTACTTCTTCTCCTCTCTTTCTCTTTCTCTTTCTCTTTCTCTCTCTTTCCCTTTCTCTTTATCTTTCTCGCTCTTTCCCCCCTCCTCTTTCTCTCACTCCCTCTTGCCCCTCCTTTCTAAATCCCTCTATCTCTCACTCTCCTTCCTTCTCTCTGTCTATTTCTCTTTCTCTCTTGCTGTCTTCTCACTCTCTATCTCTGTTTCTTTGTATCTCTCTTTTTTCCTCTCTTTCCTTCACTCTTTCTCTCCTTGCTCTCTTTGCCTCTGCAGCCCCTGTTCTCTCTCTGTCTTTCTCTCTCTGCGAGCAGTGTGTGTGTGTGTGTGTGTGTGTGTGTGTGTGTGTGTGTGTATACGCATGTGCTCACTACCTCTCCGTCTGCCTGTCATCTCTCTCTCCGTCTCACACCCTTTCGTATTCGTCCATCCCTGTGCTTTTTTTCCCTCATTCATATACTCGTCCTCTCTCTCTCACACAGTAAATTACGGCTGTGCTCTCTTTGCTCTACGTCTGGATCCAGAGCTCCAGCGTGTGTCAATGTGCTGAACCGCTGGAGGAGAAAAGAAGGAAAGAGAGACTGACAGAAAGAGGGAGAGAGAGAGAAAGAGAGAGAGAGGGGGCAAAAAAGAGGACAGAAAAAAGCGAGAGAGAAAAGGAGAAAGAGGGAAAGACAGAGAGGAAAGAGAGCAGAAGAGAGGGAGAGAGACAGAGAAAGAGAGAGGGAGAGCAGAGAGAAAGAGAGACAAACAAAGAGGAGCTATAGAAAAAAAAGAAGAAAGGAGGAGGGAAAGAAAAGTTGGAGAGAGACGGCAGATGGAGAGACAGAAACAAATTGAAGAGGAAAGGAGAGAGAAAGAAAGAGATAGAGAGAGAGAAAGAGAGCAGGAGGAGAGAGAGAAAGAAAGAGAGAGAGGGAGAGAGAAAAACGCAAAGGAGAGAAAGAGGGAGAGAGAGAAAAAGATAAAGAGAAGAGAGAAAGGTAGGGAGAGAGAAAAGAGCAAGGAGAGAGCAGAGGCAGAGAGAAGGAGGGAGAGAGAAAAAGAGATGGAGAGAGAGAGAGAGAGAGAGAGAGAGAGAGAGAGAATGGGGTGGTGTTCATGTGCTTTTCTCTGAGGAGCGTCCCGTGCCACTGTGGGCTATTTTTGGCAGCGGCGGCCGGACCATGAAATCAAAGCCCCGCAAAGGAAACGGGCACATGCCTCACACACACACACATCTCACACACACACACACACACACACGCCTCACACACACACACACACACACACACACACGCATCACACACACACACACACGCCTCACAAACACACACACACAAACGCACACAGTCCCTAACTGCGGTATCTGATGAAAATTCAGTCCACTGCAGTTCCCACTAGCCAGAATGCGTCTATTTTAAACTGTGTGGGTGGGATTTTGGGGGGAGTCTGTTTTTGTATACGGTGTTTTTGCTTATGTAACATGTTTTTCTGTAAATATTCAAAACAAGCCCAAATCTGGCTGTGTTCAAACTTGTGATGCAGACAATGATCCCGTGTAGCAATCTAACTAGCCTAATCTACAAGGTCATACGTCCATTATGTACTCAAAGGTTTATGACTCAAACACTACGGTGACTCTATACAATCACATGTCCTACATAATCCTAAAAAACAGAATGAAAAGAATTAAAGGGGAACTCCACAGATTATTCAGAATTTCTGCGTAATTAAGTGGTTACGATGTAAACAAACTCATTCGCTGTGTTTGGTGTGAAATGCTCCATTCAAGAGAAACATACTGAGTCAGAACTGTTCACGGTGGTGGTGACAGGAACCTGGAGCCGTATTACAGAAACTTCCTACCTTTTTTGTCTTAACTTAAGATCTGACAGATACGATTTTTCACAAATTCGTATTACGGAAGCAAATCTTATCTTGATTTAGGACTCTTATCTTACAGCGTCTTTTCTTATCTCAGGTTAGGAAATCTTAATCGATTGAAGTCGACAATCAACTGTCATGTCTGTTCGCTAGCAACCGACCATGCGCGCACAGCTGAAACGTAAACACGTAATCAAGTTGGTTAGCCAGACAGCTAACATTAGCTACTGTTACTGTAATGTAAAAAAGGTCAAACGAAACTAAAGCGCGATAAACTGAAAGTTAAGAATATTGTGTCAGCGCTTCAGGCAGTTTATCAGATTCGCCACACAGTTTCAGTCTCCATTTCCCAAACGCTTTAGCCGAGCGCGCTAATGTTACTCCTCCTAAAAAACAGACACATGTTTATCTCCTCGTTATTCACCACCATCACTGTAATATTTCATCATCAACACACGAAGGTAGTAAGAGGGGACAGTGGAGTTTGTTTCTGTGCAGTTTGAGGTTTTAAAACACTGTAAGAAAAGAAAACCTCACAAGTCAAAGCACCGTTTTCAGTGTACATAAATGTAGCGTCATTATGTTAATTATAGTGAACTGTGCTGTCTGACACTGCATAAGACAATAGAAACAGATGGTTAAACAGAACTTAATGTTAAACTTAAAGTTTCTATCTATCGCTCTGGGGATGTTTTAAAGTTAGGACACAATTTAAGAGATTCTGTCTAGTTAGGATGTTTCTCTAATACTGCTTTCTTCTCTGGAGTAATGATAAGATTATGAACTTAAGAACTGTTATTCTGTAATAGATTCTGTCCTAAATTCAGTCCTAACTAAAGTTGACATGGTGACTAAGCAGATAAGATAAGAATTCAGAGGTTTCTGTAATACGGCCCCTGATGTCTAAAGAGTTTACTGCCTCTAAAAGCTCCCACACAGGAAGTTATTACATAAAATACACTGCCTGCTGCCGTTGCGAGAAATAGTCTTAAATTTTAAACAGCCTTGCATTCTGAGCACATTCACGTGTTTCAGCATTACAGAACAGATTCAAAATGTATGTAAACATATGCAAATTCAGTCTTAAAATCATGCAAACCCAAAATGACCTTTGATTCCTGCCCACTGCTTCGGTCAGCAATATTTTGCGCTGAATCATGATTTACTAAATGACTGTAAGAGCTTACTAGTTGATGATGTGCAACTATGTGTTTATGGAAAAATAAGCTCTGTTATGTTGTTTACAATTCAAGCAGGTTCAGAGTGCAAGTTTGAAATCTGTAATTTTGAGATTATCTGTGCTTTAAATGCTACAGATCAGAATATAATTACTCAACATTCCATTACACGTAATGTTTTATATGCAGTGAGCAGATTATTATAAGTCAAAAGTTTTACTTTTTATATGAAAATGAAAATCTTAGAGATTTTATCTCAGTTTGAAAACAAAGTACCAAAATTCGAGGAAGGAACTGCAAAAAATACCACATAAAAACAGTTCTTAAAACCTTTGATTCAAGTGAATTTCAAGAATGTAGTAAGTAGATGTAGTAAGTTAACCGGCCCAATGCATTTTAACTAAATAGTGAACAAAGAATTCAGTTTGGTTACATACATACATCATCTAAACCGCTTATCCTTCTGGGTCACAGTGGGGTGCTGGAGCCTATCCCAGCTGTCATTGGGCGGAAGGCAGGATACACCCTGGACAGGTTGCCAGTCCATCGCAGGGCAGACAGACAGACATACACAATCACAGACACATTCACACCTAGGGGCAATTCAGCATGTCCAAGCAGCCTGACTGCATGTTTTTGGACCGTGGGAGGAAACCCACACAGACACGGGGAGAACATGCAAACATGCAGACAGAAATGACCCTGGTCACCCGGCCAGGAATTGAACCCAGGTCCTTCTTGCTATCCCAACCCACTACCCACTGCGCCATCGTGCCGCCCAGGTTGGTTACAATTAGATAAATAGTTTATTCATATTCTTTATAAGATCATAAGACTTATAGCTGTAAGGATAAAATCATGATTAATAATTTTGTTATTTATTATAGAGCCCAAATGCTGAAATTCAGACTTCTAAATAATGCAGCTTACTAACTAGGTTTTCCAATATTTCCGTTTTTAAACACATTTGAATTGTTGTTGTTTACTATACTGTGTAATGGCATTTGGCATTAAAAGAAATACAGTATTATGTAAAAACAAACAAACTAAAAACACTCGAGATTTATCTTATGATTTTGAATCTTAGGGCACTTCTTTCAGCCCACAAAAGATTTCTTAGATGTGAAAGTCTCTTCTACAGAGCTGACTTACTTGAAATGCGTAGCTGATTTTGTGATTCTGTTAGCAATTGAAGTCAATCCAAAAAATGTTATTTACCTTATTCGTTCATGGTAATTTGTTTCTTAATCTTGCACCAAAATGTTATGACTTTTACATTGAAATCCTCTGATTTTTGATTATGTCATTATGTACCAGCAGGTGGGGAAAATAATACTAACTAATAATATCATGTTCCACCTCTTTCTCCCAAAACACCCACCTATCAGAGACTCTCCCTGATACTGTGCTGCACTCAGAAATACTTCACAGTAAATGTGTTTTAATTTCACAGTTTGGCCACATTCACCAGCTGAATTTTTACACTTTCAGAAATATGCATCTTTAATAACAAAACATCTTTTTCGCCAGGCTTGGGCACTATTTAATAATAATCAGCACTTTATTTGCTTGTGAAAGCACACAGTCCACTGCAGCTCAGAGTGACTTTCTATGCTATCTTTAGGTTATTTTAGCTAAATGATTTAATCCCAATCTTATTTAATACTTAGTACTCGACTTCATTCTCATTTTAAAAATTGTTGCATGCATTTGGAAGCTGCTGGTTTGGGCTCATTCCTGTTTCTTCTTTGCCAAAACTTGAGATGCTAAGAGCTCCCCCCTGTGGAGAAACGTCAGACTGCTAGAGGTGAGTGAGTGAGTGCATGTGTTTTCTTTTTAATCAACATTTTTAATAAATATTTTCTTTTCAAAGCAACTCCTGGCTGTTTTTGGCACTGAGCATTCTTATTAATTATAAATACAACATATGTACAATAAACATGTTCTGTAATTCTGCCAACTTTGGCCGTCTTTGGTTCACAAACATAAACAGAAACAAGGAAAATGAAGGTCCACAGATACGACTGAATCACTTCACACTACCACCACACCATGTGAGTGTGTTCAAGTAAACAAAGAGGCTTTCTTTACTAAATTTCAAACCTGCGACCCTATGTGTTTGTGTGTGTGTGTGTGTTCTTGTAGTGCTATACTTGTGAGGACCCTATGTCCTCACTATGATTCATATGATATATGAAATCTTTGCTTAAGTGAGGACATTTTGCTGGTCCTCACTTGAGCATGTGTTGTTTTCACCACAATTACTTTTTTATTTGAAAACTAAACGAGCAGAAAAAATGCCTTTTGGATACTGTGGTTAAGGTTAGGCTCAGATTTAGGTTTAGGTGTAGTGTTATTTAGCTGCAGTAACACAAAAATCAATAGAAACTTATGGACTTCCTCATATGTATAACAAGACAAACGTGTGTGTGTTTGTGTGTACGTGTGTGTGTGTGTTTGTGTGTGTGTGTGATGTTTGTGTGCTAAAAGAATGCATGCGTATGTGAGAAGCTGACTTCGTTTCATGTATCAGAGTTTATGTGATATAGCCGTCTTCTGGAATTAGCCGCAAAAAAAAGAAACATTAAGCTGATTAACTGGTAAACATTATTCATTAGTTACGAAATAAACGAGCACATCAAAGAGCATTATAACAGATAATAATTCATGCATTAAAAAAACATGACGGATGCCTTGAACCTCTGTAATGATTATTTAACGGGCAATACATTTTACATTCCTCCATCACTCTTCTTCATTCGCTTATATTATTATATTATTTATTATATTATATGGCGAGCGCACTATAAAATGAACATTAACATCACAGCATCCATTCAGAGAAAAAAGAAAAGCAGATGTACGCTGCATCTCTCAAAGTTAAATCAAGATGTAATAAATGACTTTTCTGAACTTGGGACCTGTTACATCATCTAACGTAGGCACCTCCAGTTGCGTAACACAGCAGTTATTAATAGCAGAACATTTTGCTTCTGTGGAATCAAACAAAACAAGATCCATCAAGGAGAGGCCATTAATGTTTAAGCCATTGTGAGGGAATTGATCCAGTGCGATGATGGATGCTGAAGTAAAGCTGAAAAGGCATGTGTTTCTGAAGACCACAGAGCAGCAGCTACTAAACTACTAAGACTGCACAATATACTGTTTATTTATCGTTATCACAAATTTGGCCTTTGCAATACCGATAATCGCAGAAGGCTTACTTTTTTATTGTTATTATTATTTCTGACCAATCACGTGGTCCAGACGAGTTTATGTGGGTGCTTTGTGAATCGAGTCATTCTCGAGACCAAAGGGAATCTAAATGATGGTCATAATAATGTAGGCCAATCTTTAAAGGGTCTATTTCTGACGTTTTTTCTTGAATTAATTTTTTTTTAACTGGCAAAAAGAGTCAATTTATTTTTACATCACTATTTTCCAAACTCTTTTTACTTAGGCTGTCTTGCTACTGTGTCTTTAACCCTTGTGTGGTGTTGATGTGTTTGTTACTCAGTGGTCTGGTGGACCCACCACATTATTGTTTTGTTAAATCAATACAGCCATAACGATTTATGTAGAAATACCACATCAAAAGTGCTCTGGGGTTCAAACCAGCAACCTTCTGCTCACAAGGCTGGTACCTTAACCTCCAGTCCACGACTGCCCCCCAGAAACAAAGGGCTTCCCAGACCAGGAATAAAACCCAGGCCGCAGTGGTGAGAGCACTGAATCCTAGCTTGACATCCTAAAAACTCAATTCAAACTCAAATCAATTCAAAAATGGGCACTTTTTGCAGCTCAGTCTCCACAATTGGACTGTATTGAATGGGTAGTGAACTGTATGTGTGACTGTTTAATAGTGTTTATCCTCTACAATGAAGTCTTTTATTCAAAAATGGGAAAAAATCCAAATGTTTCAATGATATAAACATGGTAGTCGTGTCACATCAATGGCAGTGTGCTGTTTTGTCCACATCATTCAACCCTACCAGTTTCATTACAACAAAAATACGAGAGTGACTGGGAGTCCAGACATCCAGCGATGAGGAAAAGCTGCTGATGGTTGGACAGGATTGTAGTCAGGATTGTGCAAATGTTCAGGTTTGCTATCTAATAAGCACTAAAATGGCATTTATAGGCATAAACATACAGTACATACACAACCAAACAGACGAAAACACATAGCGTTTAGCAAAAAACAAGGTTACTGCAGAGGCGGCAACACTGACAGACAAGCAGATATACACTTGGGATTCTGACAACAGTGTGTGTTTATAACACTCGCAGTGCTCGTAGTGAGACATCGGCATAGAGTCTGAATCTGTTTACAGACCAGTGAGGTAAAAAACAGAGTGGAGAGTTAATTTGCCGCTCGGCTTCCTGTCCACTGCCAGCCACTGACTCTACACCAGCTCTGACCTATTAAATGATGCTAAAAAATCAAATTTGCACACTCCTCTTACCCCAAATGCCATCAAAGGCATGTTTGGTATCTAAAGATTTGCTTCTTTGTTTTTTTTTTTTTGTTTTTCCCCACTTTAGTCACATCCAATTCCACCCACTAGCTACATTCTCCTTCAAAGATGGTTCTTCAAGGGTTCTTTAGTAAAGGCTTTGGTCGAGTTCAATCATGCTTAAATCGTTTTTTGAATGGTGAAATGGTTCTTCAGGTTGATGGAGAATGACCATATAACCATATGACCATGATGCAAACTCTGGTATATATCATAGTTATTGGAATGTTCCACTTTTTTATGAGGGGGAACAGGTTTGGGTAACAGTATTGTGCATGAAAAGTTCAAATGATTTTCTTGTTACATTAAATAAATTAATCGGAAAAAATAATTCCATTCCATTTTAATATTGGAATATTGGAATTCCATATATATATATATATATATATATATATATATATATATATATATATATATATATATATATATATATATATATGTATATTAGTGTGTGTTGTGCTGGTGCGAGTGGATCAGACACAGCAGTGCTGCTGGAGTTTTTAAACACTATGTCCGCTCACTGTCCACTCTATTAGATGCACCTGCATTGTCAGTCCACCTTGTAAAGTCAGAGACGGTAGCTCATCTCTTGCTGTATAGTTTGTGTTGGTCATCCTCTAGTCCTTCATCAGTGGTCACAGGACGCTGCCCACAGGACGCTGTTGACTAGATACTTTTGGTTAATAGGCTATTCTCAGTCCAGCCCTGACACTGAGGTGTCTGATCCACTCAGACCAGCGCAACACACACTAACACACCACCACCACGTCAGTGTTACTGCAGTGCTGAGAATGATCCACCACCCAAATAGTACCTGCTCTGTGAGGGTCCATGGGGGTCCTGACCACTGAAGAACAGGGTAAAAGGGGGCTAACAAAGTATCAGAGTTACAGTCTGTAACTGTAGAACTACAAAGTGCACCTATATAGTAAGTGGAGCTGATAAAATGGACAATGAGCGTAGAAACAAGGAGGTGGTCATAATGTTATGCCTGATCGGTGTATATATATATATATATATATATATATATACACCCAGATTGTAATTGTGGTGTTTCTGGTAGATTTTAAGGAATATACTTTATGAAGAAGTTCAACGTCAGTGATCATCATATAAAGACTGGATATTAAGGTTGGATACAGACATGTTTTTTGACCACTACAATGTCCATTTTAAACATTTTATTTTAAGCTAAAGCACATATTTCTTCACTTTTTATGATAATAAAACAAAAAAACATAAACTTTAATGCTTTTAAAAAGGTAACGGGACATAAATTCAAATCTAGTCATGGAAAGTGCCACCTATATTCTGTCTAAAGGAGAGACTGTGTAAATATGTTGTTATACTCATAAGCAGCTCCAGCACTGCCTTTTGCATGTAACATGCTCCTATTAAGCTTGCAGTGTTAAAGAAAACGTGTATGTGTGGCTGCCCACTTGTGTGAGGCAAAAGATACCACTCAGATGGTTGGACAGGCGGGCAGTTAGGGCCTATTTTTAGCCTCTGGGAGGCAGACACCTCTATAAGGCTTTGCCTCTGGAGATTTAAAGAGAAAGCCTTAGTAATAAAAGTCTAGCATGTGATCTTCGTACACTCAGTCCAGCATGTGATCCCCTCACAAGAATGCAAGTATCATTCAGTAACCAAACGAATAAAAAGAGAGACCATACAGGTACCTGTAAATTTAGCTTAGCTTAGCTTAGCTTAACTATGCTAAAACTAGAAAGCAGTTGATTAGTGTAGCGTAGTACGGTGTGACTGGTATAACTTTGCATTGCTGAGTTATATTCTGAAGTGACTGTTACTGCTCATGCCTGCATGCGCTAAACTTAGCTATCAGCAATTAGCTTACATTCCTTGAACTGCTACCAGTGAGATGAACAATGCTCAAGCATTTCAGCAAGGAAAATGCAAAAAAAGATGAAAAAGGGGCCAACTGTGCAGCTGTGTAAATTTGCTTTACCCCTCGTGTGCTAGCTCTGTGTCTAATACCGTCCAGAAGGCAATCTCCAGAAGCTCCAGGGTGGGGTGAGCTCACAGGCTTATGTCAGCGGGCCAGAGAGAAGCGATGGGGAGGGTAATGGGGGGGGCTGGGGGAATAGACTGTGGGCACAGAGAGGTGGCCTGGCGGCTCCTGAAATAGAAACGTCAGCCTCTTACACAAGAGGGAGCGGGAGAGGGTCGAAAGCTCGCTGACCAGGTGGTGTGACGTTATGTGGTGAGAGGGAGAAGGGGGATATGACTCAGGCTCATCAAGCTGTATGATACAAAAATGCTGACCCAGGATCAGCACCTCGCATCCGTGTAATTCATTAGCTTCGCACTGGATCTACGAGGCTAATGTTGCTAATAAGCAATGGAAGCGAATACCAAGCAATTAGCGTCTTTGTCCATTTTCATAGATAACAGTATGTCATAGAGCAGTGGTCCCAAACCTGGTCATTTGGAGCTACCCTCCTGCAAAGCCTAGGTCCAGACATAATTTGCCAGACCTGCTAAGCTAATCGATCTCTTCCCATGTCCCTGATTGGCTGGATTAGATGTAGAGTTAAGGGGTGGGGCAAGTTTGTGATGATCTAGGAATGCAGTTAGCACAATGCTATCTGGCAGGATATTAGCTTCCAACGCTTAGGCTACGTTTACACAGCAGGTAAAAGTGGCCCAAATCTGATCTTTTTCTTCATATGTGACACAGATGTGAGTCTGTGTGGCAGTGTGAACAGATAAACACACTGAATCTGACATTTTCAATTCCGATTTGAGACGCTTTCATATGTGGTACTGAAATCCGATCCGTATCCGATCTGCGGCAATGCGACTCAGTCTGAACATCCAGATCGGAATTCATGCGGCTTTTACGACAATCCAACTCCACGTTCGTCATCATTTCGCGCTGCTGAGACTCATAAACATTTGTGGTGATATTTCTGTACAAAACTTAGAAGAGACTCATCCAAAACTTTCAGTGCTTGAAGGGATTCTGAAGGAAACAGCCATCAGCCGTCAAAGAACAGTTAAAAGTCCGAAAACATAGTTTAAAAAAATCCGAGGACACGAATCAAAGAAGTGACCGTGGTCGAATATTGTGCACTTTTTACGGCTCGAACACATTCTGGGTGATGAGCTCAGCTGTCAGTCAGTGAAGTTTCATGATGGCTCCTGTGATACTTGCGAAGATGAAGCTGATCCTCCGGGAGCGACTGGCGTTCGTTGGCAGTCGTGATTGTTTACCTCTGGACGAGCCGCGTGAAGCAACGCAAACCATTGCTCTTTTGCTCATGTGGGTCAGTTTAGGAGCTGATCTGTTCAGACTGATGTCGCATACAGATCACATTTAAAAGATATTGTGAACAGCCAAACAAAAAAATCAGATTTGGGGAGAAAATTATATTGGGGCCACTTTTACCTGCTGTGTGAACGTAGCCTCAGCTACAATTGGACATTAGACATTGTATAAATTGGATTTTCACCACTCATTTTAGGTCACCAAACAAAAAAGAAATACAAATCCAAAGCCATTCTATAAGGTGTGAGTGCTGACGGTGCTCCCAGCACAACAACTCAGCAAGCTCCCGGCCCCAGATGTGCTGCTGCAAAAGAAAAAAGATATCTCTCACAACAGCCTCTCAGATATGACGTTATTCCACTATCTCAAAGGAATTCGGCTTGGATTAAACCAGACAGCCCGCTGGAGAGGCCGCTCTGAAAGCGAAAAGCAAAGCTTTGAACTTCCCCGCGAAACATCGCCAGTGAATCAATAAAGGATTCAACTCCGTTTTGAAGAGGGCCCTGCTCTATAGCTCATGACAAACAGGTGAAGAAGAGCGGGATTTGCTCTCGGTCGAGCTTCAGCCTCTCCCGGTGCCGGAGGAAATTTGTGTTTCAGCACGAGAAGGATTTCGCCTGACGCAGATCCGAGACACGCTGGAAATGCAACTCAGCAACAATCTCTAATAAAAGTATCAGGAATATATTCTCTCCCTTGGCCTTCATTCAGCACCGATTCCATTTATATCCGTCCGTTTCCCTTACTGTGCAAGAGCTGGCAAGCACTGACACTGACTCATATGATTTTTTTACACTATTTTTTTTCATTCCAGAAAGCTATTACTCACCACGAGCACACACTTCAGTGTTCACTCTTATCAAAAGACCACCCAGCTGCGTCGTAAAACGATGGTTTCTTCGACTTTGGCTTCGGCTACGCTGAGTTGGCGCTTGCTTTCAATCATTTGTGAGAACACTTTATGAGATTCTGTCAAGCTGTGAGCCACCAATCTGAGAGTTATTACGGTTCGGCTCATAGTAAACACCTTTCTAAAAATATCAGCATGTCACTTTCTTGCTGCATCACTCTCAAATCCCTCCCCACATGGGTGGTTGTTGTAGAGGGGAACACATCCTCCACGAGCGTGCGTGGCTCAGGGGGAACCTTTTTCCAATGCACGCGCCAATTACCTAAAGGTCACTGCTGCTCACTGCTGACGTCTCAATTGGAAACTGCAATAACAGCACATATGCTGCAGTCACATCTAATGAACTGCGATGCCGCCGCCATGATGAGTCTTCCTTTGAGATCTCAGCATGAATAAACTGGTGCTATTCTCACGAGTAGAAGGATAATCCTGCATGTTGATTTGGAGAGATAGTAGCCCTTGACAAAACATTACCAGACAAATAATAAACCTGTTTATGTTACAAAACATAAGCAAAATCTGTCGTGACAACTTGCGACATCTGCCATGACGTCTGTGGCATGGTGATGTTAATGTTAGGTAACAGGGTTCAAGAAAAGAGTTAACTTAGAGTCTTTAAAGGACAAACATCTCCTGAGGGGCTAAAGATCACGATCCACAGCCTGAACTATGACAGATGTAGGAAGCCCACAATGAAAACTGTTTAAAAGTGAGTCAGTTTCATATAATTAAGCTCTAGGTTGAATTCAACAGCCAATTAATTTGATTTATTATTGATTTATTATTGTAATACCCACTTACCCATTTATTATTGAGACCCACCATGCTGGTGTACAGTTAGAGGCTGTGACACATCTGTTGATGCACAGTTTGTGTTTATCTTCTAGCCCATCATCAACAGTCAACATCTGACCACAGAGCCACTCGTGGTTGAATATTTTCGGGCAGAGGTCCACTTTGAACCTATCAGTGACACTGGCATGTGTAAAAAACAGCACCACACACAAAACCATGTCACTATCACTGATGAGTGAAAGGGTAAGGTAAATGTTTCTAATAGAGTGGCTAACGAGGGGAAGTACAAGGTAGGGGTTTCTAATAAAGTGGCCAGTGAGGGGAAGTACAAGTTAGATGTTTCTAATAAAGTGGCCAGTGTGTGAAAGTACCAGGTAGGTGTTTCCAATAAAGTGGCCAGTGGGTGAAGTACAAGGTAGGTGTTTCCAATAAACTGGCCAGTAAGTGAAAGTATCAGGTAGGTCTTTCTAATAAAGTGGCCAGTGAGTGGAAGTACAAGGTGGGGGTTTCTAATCAAGTGGTCAGTAAGTGGATGAACAAGGTAGGGGTTTCTAATAAAGTGGCCAGTGAGTGGAAGCACAAGGTAGGTCTTTCTAATAAGGTGGCCAGTAAGTGAAAGTACCAGGTAGGTGTTTCTAATAAAGTGGCCAGTGAGTGGAAGCATAAGGTAGGTCTTTCTAATAAAGTGGCCAGTGAGTGGAAGTACAAGATAGGGGTTTCTAATAAAGTGGCCAGTGAGTGGAAGTACAAGATAGATGTCTTTAATAAAGTGGCCAGTAAGTGGAAGTACAAGGTAGGTGTTTCCAATAAAGTGGCCAGTGGGGGGAAGTACAATGTAGGTGTTTCTAAAAAAGTAGCCAGTGAGTAGAAGTACAAGGTAGGGGTTTTTAAAGTGGACGGTTAATGCATATCAGTGTTTCTAAAGTATCAGCAAATCGTCAAAACCCTTAAAACTTTGCTGAGCCCTTGAATCTGTTGTCAGTACTCTCTTTCCAATACAAAGCATTCAAACTAATCTATGCCTGTATAACCAGAAATATTCCTCAGTTTTAATAATTTCATAACAATACAAAACTCCAATAAAGCACTGTATTATGGGCAGACTAGAACAGACCAACACCCACATTAATAGTTAAAAAACATAATAACCTGTGCTCAGTCTTGTCTTTGAAAGACTAAAATTAACCAATTTTCATCAACATCAACTGTCCTCTCTGAGTCTCTAAAGGAGATTTATAGGAGTTAATATCAGGAATTAAAAAGGAGGTTTTTGCGTCAGCAGAACCAGGGGATCCCGCTCTGTGTGGAGAGAGAACAGGGGGTTCCCAGGGCCAAGGGAAAGATGAGTCAGCTGATTAGGAGTGCTCCCAAAGAGGGAACGAGGGAGGATCACCCTGGAGGCATGGCACAGCCTCACCATGACTCTCATTATCTGATTACTGATGGTTTAGAGCACATTGTGGATGGTCCATAATAATAGCATCATAAGAAGGTGATGAATACAGTCAGGCGCATTAAATCAACAGTCCGAAAATCAAATTTATACATGTTTCCCTTTGCCACAAATGTATTATATCAGACAAGATATGTTTAATGTACAAAGTTTTGCAGTGGAGCTACAAGGCTAATATAGCACAATACAAACTGCTTGCCTATATCAAAACTGCCCAAACTCAGTTATGCCTTTTGTTCATTTCTGTTGATACAGTCACACTGTAGGGGTAAAGCAATATACATGTTTGCAGGTTCAATATTATTTTTAATTCTGAGGTCAAGATTTTATTTGTTTTTTTGATATTTTGTGTTAAAATGTTCTGACTCTAATTATAACCTACACATATTTGCTTGGCTCAGATACATAAAGGTTCTCGAAAAGAGTTTAGCTCCTGTCCTATCAAACACACCTGATACAGGTAATGAAGGCCTTCAGGAGCATCAACAGCGTCCTGTGGGCAGCGTCCTGTGACCACTGATGAAGGACTAGAGGATGACCAACACAAACTGTGCAGCAGCAGATGAGCTATCATCTCTGACTTTACATCTACAAGGTGGACTGACAAGGTAGGAGTGTCTAATAGAGTGGACAGTGAGTGGACACAGTGTTTACAAACTCCAGCAGCACTGCTGTGACTGATCCACTCAGACCAGCGCAACACACACTAACACACCACCACCACGTCAGTGTTACGTCAGTTGCTGAGAATGATCCACCACCCAAATAGTACCTGCTCTGTGAGGGTCCATGGGGGTCCTGACCACTGAAGAACAGGGTAAAAGGGGGCTAACAAAGTATGCAGAGAAACAGATGGACTACAGTCTGTAACTGTAGAACTACAAAGTGCACCTATATAGTAAGTGGAGCTGATAAAATGGACAATGAGCGTAGAAACAAGGAGGTGGTCATAATGTTATACCTGATCGGTGTATAAAAGAGAGAGAGAGAGAGAGAGAGAGGGAGAGAGAGAGAGAGAAAACTAAAGAGATTTTCTTTTGTGATTAAAACTCTGGCTCCAAGAGACAGCAACTGAGTAATCAATGCTCCATCAGCAGAAGAGCGCAGACAAATTTATTAACGGCTTAAATCAACACAATTAGCCAATGACCCTACACAGAATACTACGCAGAAAACTACGCAGAATACTAGGTATATTTAGTTGGGAACTCAATGACTTTATGTATGAGGCCCTTCAATTATTAAAGAGAGCAGAAAATACCAGGTAAAAATAGTGTTAGCAATCATAAGGGACTTCCTGGGTTTCTTTCTTATATAACAGAGGACAAACGCACTTTTGCGCACTTGGTTCCCATTAAAAGTCGAGTTGCTTCAGTTCAGCTCTTTCGGTCAATGTGCCTCAGATCTCCTAAAATGGTCTGACCGTTCAGACAGCAATCCATCTCCATTTGGCGTCATTAGTGGCTTGTAGGTCATCCAACGGCTTAGCGGGATGTCCTGCAACACTTCGGGCCAAATAGCTATCAAGTTATCATAATAGAACGTGGTCAATTGCGTATAATGACGATAATAAAAATAATAATAATAATAATGAAAACTGATGCACACAAACCGATCCAGGCACGCTGGTTCACCTGCCGGGACATGAGTCACCCTTCGGCACGCTGTTAGCCATCATTATACCTCACGCACACACTCCTACCGTTACTAATACGTTAAGATGGTGCAGAAGCGAACCACGCGCGCACTCACTGGCTCAGGCTCAGACTCACTGCATGAATCATACTGTATCTAGTGTATGTGCTGTAAATGGGTCAGGCTAGCGAACACAGCTGCAGTCGCACAGCCCTCTCTCACAGCCTGCCTGCCTCCCTGCCGGAAACAAACAAACACACAAACAAACAAACAGAGGGCTGGAACAGAGGGAGGAGGGGAGATAAATGGAGGGAGAAAAAAGGAAGCGAGAGAGAGATACAGAGACAGACGGGAGCGCAGTCGCTTCCTGATTCAGCCGTGGATAAAAGGGACTGTGGTCAGCGCATCCCTCTCTTTCATGTAAAAAGCAGGATGAGAGGAATAATTAACAGCAGGTGTTGGACAGATGGGGGGGGGGTGTAAAAGCCCACCGCTGTATTTATAGTCTACTTCAGGTAGTGCATTTTAATGACCCTGGGCATTACAGAGCACGTAGTGTAGTTCTTATTGATATAATAATCCCATTCCAGTTGTTACATACTACACTTATGATACTTACAATACACCGATCAGGCATAACATTATGACCACCTCCTTGTTTCTACACTCATTGTCCATTTTATCAGCTCCACTTACTATATAGGTGCACTTTGTAGTTCTACAGTTACAGACTGTAGTCCATCTGTTTCTCTGCATACTTTGTTAGCCCCCTTTTACCCTGTTCTTCAGTGGTCAGGACCCCCATGGACCCTCACAGAGCAGGTACTATTTGGGTGGTGGATCATTCTCAGCACTGTAGCAACACTGACGTGGTGGTGGTGTGTTAGTGTGTGTTGTGCTGGTCTGAGTGGATCAGACACAGCAGTGCTGCTGGAGTTTTTAAACACCTCAGTGTCACTGCTGGACTGAGAATAGTCCACCAACCAAAAATATCCAGCCAATAGCGTCCTGTGGGCAGCGTCCTGTGACCACTGATGAAGGACTAGAGGATGACCAACACAAACTGTGCAGCAGCAGATGAGCTATCATCTCTGACTTTACATCTACAAGGTGGACTGACAAGATAGGAGTGTCTAATAGAGTGGACAGTGAGTGGACATAGTGTTTAAAAACTCCACTCGTACCAGCACAACACACACTACCACACCACCACCACATCAGTGTTACTGCAGTGCTGAGAACGATCCACCACCCAAATAGTACCTGCTCTGTGAGGGTCCATGGGGGTCCTGACCACTGAAGAACAGGGTAAAAGGGGGCTAACAAAGTATGCAGAGAAACAGATGGACTACAGTCTGTAACTGTAGAACTACAAAGTGCACCTATATAGTAAGTGGAGCTGATAAAATGGACAATGAGCGTAGAAACGAGGAGGTGGTCATAATAATTTTAATAATTTTAATAATAATTTTACATGATCATTCTCTGACCTCTGTTTATCCCTTGGAATTAAACTGGTTGTTTTTGTTACCGGACCTGTTTTTGCTGCTTATATAGACTGTGAGGAGTGAACAGTACGCTTCTAAACTTTAACACTGTTTATATACTACATCAAACTCCATCAAACGCCTTGATATGGGCCCTTTAATACTGAAACAAAGTACTAAAATAGAGATACAGTTAAAATGAGCTCCGAGGCTCAGGATATAGAAAGAACACAGACACACTTGTAGGGGCTTTACAGTCCATGATAACCTCTCCAGGAAACACTTGGCCCTACTCTACCCATCCAATAGAACCAGCCACTCAGGAAGTCGTGCTGTTGCACCCTGAGCCTAATCATGTGTCCTCATCATAATGAATGGCTCCTCATTATTTCAGAGATTATGGAATGAGACAGTGCAGTGGTATTATACTCAATGGTAGGCCTATGTGTCCATAACATGTCTAATAAATAATAGTATTTGTCACCCGTAGCTTATTAAAACAAGAGGAGAGATTGTGTGGAAAGAGCAGATTCTAGACTTTTAATCCATACCGAAGATATTTATTTTAATTTAATTTCTTTAGTTTACATGCACTTAATAATTCAGTAGCCACAGAAAATCAGATTTCGTCAGTGATCTGATCAACGCGATTACATGTACTTGAGTAATCAGATAATGGGAAAACTCCATGTGTACAAGAGTCAAACGGTGACCGAATTTCAGCTCTGCAACCAGCCAATAAATTCACAGAAGAAGACGTGACGTAAAAATAACATAAAACTCAAACATCATCTAGAAGATGAAGGAGGTTTAAATTCTTAGTTTTGTCAAGGAAATTTTGCTGCTGTCTCACAGGTGCTGTGTTAAAAGCTGCTTGCTTATTTCTGGTACCGGCTGTTTTTTTCGCACATGTGCAGACTGAGTAATCCGAAAGAAATCAGAGTAAGAGAGCATGCACACAAACAAATGTAACTACTGAGCTAAGATCTCTCTTTATCGGATATCTTAATCGATTTCTAGACCTTACTCCAATCTAAGAAATTGGAGTGTGCTGTTTACATGACCATTTGAATAATCAGATAACTGGTGAAATCCAATTATGATTGGATTATCATAATCGGATTTATGTAAACACACTCACTGTTGTGTACAGTCTTCTTTTAAAGCAATAAAAAATACTGTTTACATTTTTCTATATTTTATGTCATTTTTAAAGGGTCCATAATTTCCCCACTTCCTTTGTATGAAGCACAATAGAGGACAGCCAATCAGAACAGAGATCAATTACATATATCAGCCTTAAAGGCCCAATAACAAAACAGCCTGTTGAATACTAAGGGATAAGGAGAGGTTGGAAAAAGGTCATGTAGAAATGAGCCATGACTGCTTTTGGACCACAGGTCGAAAACAATAAAACTGATAATAAACACAGCTAAACAAGCCTCAACTGCCAACAGAATGTAAATCAAATGTAATTATAAAACTCTTAATTAAGTAGTTATGTAATTAATTAGTAATTACTGAAGCAATTACATAGCACAATAAAAACGATACTAAAAACATTAACTCTGGATACAAAGCAACTACTCTAATCTCCATTAGCTAGGTCCACTGAATGGGCATCATTGATTCAAAATCCTTTTTCACCCAGGTCAAAGCTTAAGTGGTGTCTAGAAACTGACCCATGCACGAGGGTTTCTTATTGATTTCAAAGACCGCACTCAAAGCATGCCTCGGGCCTTCAGGAAAAACTGTGGCAAAGCCCAATCCAATATTTACAAGAAATCCCACATAACAGATCATTATGTTTTCATTTCCTACAGCCATCTTCCACGAGATAAGAGGGGTTAACACATTCCACGTGACTTTAGGTGGTAACGAGCAGTTTAGCCCCTTAAATTCCCAGATGTTTTACATTCTAGTGCTTATTATTCAGTAATTTCATGGAAAACAATGTAAACTGGCTGATTTTTCTTAAGTTACAGGAGTGAGGAATGAGGGCCTGGTCCTGCTGGCAGGCCCTGGGCATATAATGGGGTTAAAAGAGTGTTGCATAAAGTGTTTAAACCACTAATTTCCAAGGCTTATTATTCAGTAATTGCATGGATATCAATGTAAACAGTGTGAAGTGAAGAATCTGTCAGCAGGCCCTTGCTGTATAAAGCATTATGCTGTTGTCGGAAGAAAACCTTGTATCTCCAAAATGGTAACTTTACAGGAGAAGGAAAAAACCTACTTTACTTCTAATGTAAGTCAATGGAACCAGAATTTTTTCCAAGTCATTTTGGGTCATTTCTTTTAGTCCATTCATCATGAAATGTAAATACAATGTAAAGTGTAAGAGTTATTTTCAAATTATGTCAAAAACTGAAAAACGTCAAAAATGGAGATACAAGGTTTTCTTCCGACAACAGCGATTAACTGGTTTAATTTCCTAGGCTTATATACAGAAACTGCATGGATTACATGTTATTGAGTTATAGTTACAGGATGTATGTAATATATGTTTGGCCATTTAAAGAGTTCAAATGAAGCAGCACAAAATAACAGTTCAGATGCACAAAAGCAAAATTCTTCATCAATCCAAATCTCATAAAGCTCCTGTTTCCATTTACATACTGCACATTAACCATTAATGCATGAGCCCAGCTGTGCAGGACGAGCCTCGGAAAACAGGAACACAGCAGACGACAGGAGCAAACGAGTGCATGAGTGAGCGTGTAAAGAAGTGAGTGAAGGAGTGTATACCTGCTCTGGTGGGCCGAAGTTCTCTCTGCGCTGCAGCTGGAGCTGCTTCTCAATGTTGTCGCTCAAACACTGACACACTCTCCTCTTCTGCTCCACAGAGTACGCCTCCAGACTCAGCAAACAGTCACACTTCTACAGAGAGAGGGAGAGAGGGAGAGAGAGAGAGAGAGAGAGAGAGAGAGATGGGGAAAGAGATTGAGAGAGAAAAAGAACAGGAGATAAGGAGGGGGAGGAAAAAGAGAGAGAGATGGTAAAGAAGAGAGAAAGAGAAATACAGAGAGAAAGAGAGAGAGAGAGAGAGAAAGAGAGAGAGATGGGGAAAGAGAGTGAGAGAGAAAAAGAACAGGAGATAAGGAGAGGGAGGAAAAAGAGAGAGAGATGGTAAAGGAGAGAGAAAGAGAGATACAGAGAGAAAGAGAGAGAGAGAGAGAGAGAGAGCAAAGGGGGAGAAAGAGAACAAGACATAGGGAGGGGTGAAAAGAGAGGAAGAGAAAGAGATGGACAAAGAGAGAGAGAGAGACAGAACGAGAGATAGGCGGGGGTGGAAAAGGAGAGACACAGAGAGAGAGAGAGAAGACAGAGAATAAGAGACATGGGGAAATAAAAAGACATAGGGGAAAAGAGAGAGAGACAGAAATAAAGTGAGTGAAAGAGAAAGAGATGGACAAAGAGAGAGAGAGAGAGAGAGAGACAGAAAGAGAAGACAGAGAATAAAAGACATGGGGGAAATAAAAAGAAATAGGGAAAGAGAGAGATAGAGACAGAAATAAAGTGAGTGAAAGAGAAAGAAAGAAAGAGAGAGATAGAGAGAGAGAGAGAGAGAGAGAGAGAGAGAATGCATTAACTGAATTAACTGTAGAATAAGCCCTATTTAGTGAGAGAAATATCGACACTAAATGAGCATAAAAATACAACAGAATACAGTATATTTGATTTACAATAAAAACATAAATACAGTTTTATATCCAGGCATAGATCAATAAGTTATTGGCCCCTGGGCTCAAACATTTAGTGGGCCTCTTTATTTTTGATATTACAGCAGGTTATGTGAGGGCTGTGCAGCACCACGATGGCAGTGTACTGAACACAGTCGGGCAAACTACTTACTTACTTATTTACTTACTTATTCATTTATGAAAGAGTGTTTTTGGATGTTCTGACCAAGCTGCATAGTAAGGGTTGTGGAACAAAATAAAAGACCACTATAATCACATTAACAAGAACACAGCGGAACATAAAACCAACAACCAATGCAACACTTCCTTATACAGCATGCGTCCACTCTTCACAAGCACAGTGTTCACCCCAATGAAGGTGACCCCAGTGACATCAACTTAAATCGGATAGTTGAGGGATGTAAATAACAAAGATGAAGAAAACAGCACCCAAGTAATCTTATCCGTATCCGCCAAGCATCCTAGGCTAAAGCGTACTGCCACAGTGCATGTGGAAGTAGACAGTTCGCATCCTCTACTCTATCGAAGGCTTTTATACATCAGGCGCTTCAAATTTAAAGAAAATTGACAGGAACACTTGCTTGATGTACATTACATTGCAATGCACGCTGGAGACTGTAGTGCAGTACACTGTGAAACGGGTTAATGTTAATAGAAAAATTAGAAATTAAAATTAAAAATAATTTTGTGGGCCAGATAGGATTGTGTGGCGGGCCTGATCTGGCCTGCGGGCCTTGTGTTTAACACCTGGGTCCTACGACAACGACACTGTGGTATTTAGTTCCAATAAGTCCAACTCAGTTGAACCAGTATTGATCGGCAGTGACCTTGGGTCAGCTACGGAGCCGCCACTTTTCTTCAATTCAGGCTGTTTGCCTTTGAAAACAGGCATCCTCTACTCTTTTGAAGGCTTTTGTATATCAGACGCTTCAAATTTAAAGAAAATTGACAGGAACTCTTGCTTGATGTACAAAAAAACAATGAAATGAAAGCTTGACTGAGGTAATGACAGATAGTGGAATGGTTGCTAAACAGTGACTGGAGGAGAAAATAAAGCAGGCATCCGGTAATGTTGTTGCGAGTGTGAAGATTATGATCAGCCGTACAGTTGAAATTAGATCTTCTGGTGTGCCACTAGAAAAGTTCCTACCACAAGTCAAAACAGCTGTTTAAATTTTGTCATTAAAACTGTGGCCCAAAAAAAAAATGTTTGTATTTTATTTTTAATTAATGTCGTGCTGTAACCCAAACTGGCCACTGTTTATTCAAAATATGCAAAAACTTCAACAGTAAAATACAGACACTTGGAGTAGACCTTGAAATATTACATGGACACTTAAAACATTCGAAACTTAAATGTCCGCAGGAGCTCGGCCTTTTAAACCTACCCATTTCCTCGAACTGGACACCTGACATCCTTTCTTTGCTGTAAGCTCATTAAGACTTGGGCTCAGTTTCTGAGCTGCTGAGCTGACGTTAAGTGTTTACATTGGCTGAACTGCAGCTGAAATGCATTCTGGTGATACGACTGGTGTGGAATTAGATAGAATTGTGTAGAACTGAGGTGTAACCACCGTCCCATAGATTGTTGTCGGGGTAGGAGAGTCAGAGAGCACATTACGTTGCAATGCATGCTGGGGACTGTAGTGTAGCACACTTGTTAAAAAAAATAATAATAATTTTGAGGGCCAGATAGGACTGTGTTGTGGGCCTGATCTGGCCTGCGGGCCTCCTAGGACAATGACACCATGGTATTTAGTTCCAATAAGTCCAACTCAGTTGATCCAGTGATCCAGTATCGATCGGCAGTGACCTTAGGTCATCTACGGAGCCGCAAGCTCCTGCACCGTGAGTTTTTCATACTCGAGAGGAAGTAGATCCCCATGCCCCCAGATGAGCACAGGTGCTAATGGCATTAACTGAATAATCAATAGTCGCCACTAGAGGTTTTCCTTGAAAGCAAATTAGTGCCAAGGCTTTGATACATAGGCATGTTCTTTTTAGTTAACCCAAGGCCAAAATCAAACGGGCTGCTGAAAGTCTACTCATCTGAATTGACCCCACTGGAACGAAGATAAGGGACGAATCAACGTTTAATCAACATTATTAGACTAATGCTATTGCTCTCTACAGCTTGATCTATTAGCAAAGCTCTGGGCCTGATGCACTAATGCAGTTAGTCAAAGAAAAACTTTTTTCTGGAGAAAACACAACAACAATCAACTGTCGTGCTCCTGTCGTTAATCTTGTTAGCAAAACTGCAAAAAAAAAAGCTTAAAGTAATGGTTCTGATCAGGATTCAGTACGGCTGCTAGTGCAGTTTTCAGCCATGCTACATACTTTTGTTCATTTCTTGCTGTGTCAGGTTGTTAAGTGATCTCAAATAGACCTGCATATGTGGCGTCTAACAATACGTAACATAAGTTATTTATAAAAATGGACAAAAGTACATAGCATAGGTAAAAACAGCAGTAGCAGCCTGAATTTTGGTCATTTCTATAGATAATAGAATGTTATAGTATTGAAGCCCTGAAGAGTAACATATAAAAAAAAATGAAAGTGCATCCCTGAGTTTAAGTTCTACTTAAGAACAAATGTTTCTAGTGTCAGTTTCACAATTTTAGCCAACAAAACCCCCCCAAAAAAACTTCTACTGTATAAAATATTGGCTAACACTTTATACCAGCTTTGACCAGCAGGTGGCAGCTGTTTTTTTTTTTTCTTTACACTGTAAAAAGTGGCTCATCAGATCTACCTAAAAAAATACTTCACATAGTAACAATTGAACTAGTTTTATTCAATTTAAAAATTATACTGATTGAAAAAATTGTTTATTCAAAGTATTAATTTAGGATGAATAAAACTAGTTAATTTCATTGTTGCCACATGAAGTCATTTTTTAGGTAGTTCTGATGAGCCACTTTTTACAGTGTACCTTTCTGGGACCTTTATTCAACAATTACTTAGCATTGTCATGCTAATTGTTAGCTCCCTAGTTCATTTTTTTCACCTGGTCCCCAAAAGAAGAAAAAGAAAAGAAAAAACAGCCACTGTATTTGTTTCAAAGCTGGTGTAACATGCTAACTGTTAGGCGAACCTCAGTAGTGCGAACAAACTGTGATCTGACAGGTCAAGAAAAGACTTTTCACAAATTCGTATTACAGAAGCAAATCTTATCTTAATTTTAAAATCGTATTTTATTTTACAGCATCTCAAGTTAGGAAATCTTAACTTACTCGATTGAAATCGACAATCAACTGTCGTGTCTGTTACCTAGCAACCGATCATACACGCACAGCTGAATCCAGTAAACACGTAATCAAGTTAGTTAGCGACACACCTAACATTAGCTGGCGTTACCGGTGTAAAGTAAGTCAAACAAAACCAAAGCGTGATAAACGAAGAGTTAAGAATTTTGTTTTAGTGCTTTGTGCCTTTTATCAGAGCGTCCAGTTTCAGTCTCCATTTCCCAAACGCTTTAGCCGAGCACGCTAATGTTATTCCTCCTAATAAACAGACACGCGTTCAGCTCCGTCTCCTCATTATTCACCACCATCACTGTAATAGTGTATCTGATGAGTTGTTATCAACATTAACACCCGAAGGTCATAAGAGGGACAGTGGAGATCGAGTCTGAGTGTCTGGGGCTTTTAAACGCTGTTAGAAAAAAAATCTCAAGTCAAAGCACCGTTTTCAGTGTAGATAAACGTAGCGTCATGCTTCTTATAGTGAACTGTGCTGCCCGTCACTGCGTAAAACAATAGAAACAGACAGTTAAAACAAGTTAAGGGTTTATCTTAAAGTTAAGAAAATATTTAGGATATTTTGGCAGATGTTTCTGTAAAACCGTTTTCTTATCTGGAAATAAGAGATTATAGACTTAAGCCGTGTCGTTCTGTAATGGCTTCTGTCCAAACTTAACTGAAGTTGCCATGACAACAAAGCAGATGTCAGACTTAAGAATTTTCTGTAATACAGCCCCTGGTCTCAATCTTGAGACCGGTCTCAAGATCGTAAATGAGTGGTCTCAGTCTCAACTCGGTCTCAACCTCATGGACTTGGTCCTGTCTCAGTCTGGTGGACTCAGAAATTGTTGAGACCAGGTGAGTGCGGTGCCTCTATCTGAGGTAACCGGAAGCTGAGTTATTACTGAATATCTACAAAACTAGAAAACACTGAATAAAACAGTCCTTTCTCTGCATCAAGGGTTCCCAAACGTTGCAGCTCGCAGTCCACACACACAAACGACCACAAACGCTTCTGTGTTAACCAATCAGATTGCTGGATGTCAGGCCGAGAGGGGAAGCTGCAAACAGAGTTCTGACTCAATTCGACAGGTTTAGATACACGTTCACTGTGTTTAGTCCCCGAGTGACAGGGTAAATTGTTGGGTTTCTAAGCATAACATGGAGAGACCCCTGAGCAAACAGCACAGAGCTGTAGATACTCGTTTTCAGATCCCATGCAGGTGAAGCCCAGAGCGACGTATTCACTCTGTATTTCTTTCATTTCAGTTATGCTTGCACTGAAAATATTAATATAACCAGCCAACATTTTGCCAGAGCAATCAATGAGCTTGATATTATTTTTGCAAAAATCAACAATATTAGTCATGCTTGAATCACATGTGGTTAAATGTTTGTACCATAACTAATTTTTGCATAAAAAAACTGCAGTTCCACCACAGCCCAATGGGGGTGCAGCTTACAGGCACAAGACCACTGTTGTATATCACTGTGTATCTCCAAAATGATAACTTTAGAGGCAAAAGGAAAACAAAAGCTACTTTACATCTAATTTAAGTCAATGGAACCAGAATTTTATCCAAGTAATTTTGGGCCGTTTCTTTTGGCCCATTACCCATGAAATTTACTCATAATGTAAAGGGCAACAGGAATTTTTTTACATTATGTCAGAAACTGAAAATCGACAAAAATCAAGACTCAAGGTTTTGTTCTGACAGCAGCGATATGTTCAAATGAAATTGAATGGTTGAGGATCTAACTGATCTTTCCCTGATGGCTTAACTTAATATTATTTATTTGCTGATGTTCCAAAGTTAATCATCTGATTACATTAGGTGGTGATTCTGAATACATTTTGTAGAAGAAAGGAACAGATATATGTAGATATGTGGTGACTTTACAGGAGAAGTAAAAAAACCTACTTTACTTTTAATGGAAGTCAATGGAACCAGACTTTTTTCCAAGTAATTTGGGGTCATTTCTTTTTCCTTTCATCATCAAATCTGCAGACAATGTAAAGGGCAACATGTATTTTTTAAAATTATGTCAAAAACTAAAAAAACATCAAAAATGGAGATACGAGGTTTTCTTCCGACAACAGCGATGTACACACACACACACACACACATTCTGACTTGACTCGGACTCAGCTGTAGTGCTCTTGACTACAACCCTAGGGTTTAGCTTCCATTACCTGTTAGTTACATGAGCCTCATAGCTCCAGTACAAAACAAAAGAAGAAAACTTTGGACGCTCTTGAAAATAACAATATTGCGTGGCCTTGTATAAGTCAGGACTCATGAGTCACTCCCTCACCTTCCTTTCTTCAGCACACCTGACAGTTTTAAAACTAGACTGTAGACTAAAATATGCAAACACTCTTTTTCTTCATTAAAAGCTGCTTTCAAGAATTTTAGGGAGTCTCACCAGACTGTTCAGTCTCGATCACTAACACCTGGCAACTGGACGACCATACAAATTTAGCAGCGCTGCACAACACAGATAAAATACCATATTGCCATTCTATTGCACCATGTTGCGATTGTGATATGCTTTGAAAATCTGTTAATCTTGTAATTTAGTCATAGTTTTAGGCTTTCGACAAAATATTCTTTAAATGTAGCCTATTTCAGTTCTACTCATATCATTTGATTAATTATAGCATAACTTACTCTCACTAAAATAGCAAATAGTTTTAGTCAACAAAAATCATAACCAATTTAGTGAAGAACACTGTGCATAACTGTGTAACTGCGACAGAAAAATAAGAAACATTAATGTTAATAAATATTCAGAGACAAGATTTCAGTTCCATTTTCTTCACTATAAAACTGCAAAACACAAAGTTTGTGAACGGCTGTTACATGTTTCAAACGTGTCTTACGCCGAATTTGGCACTCAAGTTACGTTCACATTACAAGCCTCATTTCTCAAATCCGATTTTCTGCTCAAATCCGATCTGTCTGACACGATGGTTCACACTCGTTTAGGTAAGTGATTCAAATCTGTCATTAATGTGACGAACCGGCGTCCTGAAATGACCCTCATGAGCTCATCCTACTCAGTAACGTCACGTGAACGAATCACGTTCATCATCAGCACAAACTAACGAGCAGAACGAGCTTCGCTGAGAAGATCATTAACTCTGATCAGCTCTCAGCTTCATTATTAGAGCGAGACAAAGGAGAAAAAGGTGAGATGAGCTGCTTTTCCACCGTTTACAGGCTTTAACGTCTGTTCGGCGCTGCTGCCATGGTAACGCTGAATGATGGTGCACGCGCAGTGGAAAAAAAGCACATGAATTCCGATCTGAGCATCACATTAAGGTCGTAGGGCCACGAATTGGACACGTATAAGTGGCTCAGGACGGATTTGATAAGATCAGATTTGCGTGTTCACACAGCCCTGAGAACATCAGATCTGAGTCACATTAGGGCAAAACATTTGGGCCACTTTGACCTGGTAATGTAAACGTAGCCTCAGTGTCCACAAAGGGGACTTTAGATTTTAAAAAGTGTGAAAACCGTTGCCTTTAAGAACCTGTCAGTTGACGAGTTCTACACCAATTAAAGGAGTTTCCTAGAAGCATGAATCCATTTTATAACCTTTATTTTTCAGAGTGTAAAAAGGGCAGTCAAACTGTTTAGTCTCAGTTTCTTACACCTGGCAACTGGTTCACATACACACACACACACACACACACACACACACACACTGTAAAAAGAAAAACAATAATTGTATCTCTAATACTGGAATGATCTCAGGCCTTCAAATCCAAAAACACATCTTTTGAAGAAGGCTTTCCCTGATAGACTCTTAAAAGCCAAGCCAAGCCTTTCCTGTCCTTCTCTTGCGTCCAGGGAGAGAGCATTTTTACACCGATGTTTTGGTGTGGTTATTTATAGCTGTTGTTTTCTTGTCTCCCTCAGTGTAGCCCTCTGAGAACAGGAATACTCCTGCTGTAAGACAGATGACTTCAGAATTAGTGGGTAGGCAATGCTTAGTGACGCTAAGGGCCAGATGTTGCCAGGACAAGACTGTGGCCAGTGAGAACCAAGCTCAAGATTAACTGCCTTAAAATACAAAAAGAAATAAAAATCCTTTCTTACAATGCAGGTTTGATACCATTGGCATGTATTTGGTAGTATGGACACTCACAATAGATTATATTAGTAACCAAGTTCGACTAATGGGTGCAACTGGACAAGACGAAGAAAACTGGTTCCAGAATTGATGATCTAACCTGAACAATAACAAACCATGCATACATTTTCAAGGTTCTAGAATATTTTATTAATCAAGGAAGCCTTTAAAAAGACTTAACCCTTGTGTGGTGTTGATGTGTTTGTTTAAAATCAATACAGCCATAACAATTTATGTAAAAACACCAGATGTTTAAAATATCACAAGTGTGCAGCGTAGGGTTCTCCTTTAGCAGGTGTAGCCAGTCAGCAGCCTGTCCATGTTGTCCACCCTCACACACACACACACACACACACACACACACATATACAAACATATACACACACAGACACACTAACAGCAGGCCATGTAGGAGGAGAACAGAGTGAAGGACACAGCACCTCCACACTTTTACTCCCCGCTGGTTCAGCCCAACACCACATGTGTAATATAAATGTGTGGGGGGTGAACAGAGTGAAGACCCTGAAAATGGGTTATTTTATATGTTCTTCATAGAAAATGAGCAAAGAAATCTGAGGTTTTGGTAAGCATTGAAAATGGGTCCATCAGACCCCAACACCACACAGGGGTTAAATAAAAACATTATGTGGGCAAAAATGATTTAAATAAATGTATCAAGCTTACAGTAAAAGAGAGCAGTAGGAGAATTTTATATGTGCATTATCCTCATGCAAGTTATCACTGCAGATTCAAAGAGAAGGTCAATTCTCAACTATTATCAACGATTTTTTATGTTTAACATGGGAATCATTGTAATCATACAAATTAGGAGGAGAGTCAATGGAACCAGACTTTATGTCCAAGTAATTTTAGGCCATTTCTTTGATCCATTTATTATGCACACAATGTAAAGTTCAACAGCCATTTTGAAATTATGTCAAAAATGACAAAAATGGAGATATACAACCCCATTTCCAAAAAAGTTGGGACACTGTGCAAAATGTAAATATAAACAAAATGCAGTGATGTGCTGCCATCCAGATGACGTCTTTTTCAGGGAAGGCCTTGATTATTTCAGCAAGACAATGCCAAACAACACTTAAGCATGAAAAGTAGCATTGCTCTGTATAAAAAAATCCGGGTGCTAAACTGACCTGCCTGCAGTCCAGACCTGTCACCCGCTGATAACATTTGGCGCATTATGAAGTGAAAAATATGACAAAGGAGACCCTGAACTGATGAGCAGCTGGAATACTATTTTAAGCAAGAAAGGGAAAACATTTCACTTTCAAAACTACAGCAGTGTCTCCTCACTAAAAGAAGAGGTGATGAAACACAGTGGTAACCATGCCCCTGTGCCAAATTTTTTGGAACATTTTGTTGGCATCAAATTCAATATGCGCATATATTTTTCAGAAAACAATCAGATTTTTCAGTTTTAACATTTGATATATCTACACACATGTAGGACTTCTAAGCCTCTTTATCTTGTGTGGGCCCCACTGTGTCTGCCGTGTCTAAATTTTCTCATCAACATGAATTCACATGGGTTCACAGTGAGTGCCTGCTGCTGGCTATATCAAGAACATCTACAAAAAGGAAGGACAGAGAAAATACAATTAGTTCTCAGCATCCTTCCACAGAACAGACATTTCTCTGAACAGTTCCCGAAAACCCAGCGCTTACAGAAAATTCTTGTAAAGGAGACAAAATGCTCAGGAGTGAAGACAACCCAGACAATATAAAGAGAGGCGAAACACTGCAGCCTACATCAATTATGTAGAACCTCACTGCTCAGTAGGACCTGCTACACAATCAATATATTCTGCACAGCTCAGAGAAGAAATGACAGAATGGTGTTGGGGGTAAGAAGCATATAAAAGGTGTTACGAAAGATTCCTATCGCTCACATAAAGAGCTGAGACCAAGTCATCAAATCCTAATCACAAATAGAGAAGCTACAGGTCGCACATGAAATGAAAACTAATTACAGATCCAAAGTACAAGGCAAGGGCAAGGCAAGGCACGACCGGTATCGTGTAATGAAGCTATAACTCGAGATGTAAACAGGTGAAAAGCAATCAATTTTCAACCAATCGTTCTTATCTCTCACCAAGTCCCATTGTTCCAGTTATTCCGAGTCTCTCCGGCTTTAGACGGCCTCTGTCCACTGACGACACAATGCCAAGAGTCATCAGAGGACAAGGAGAAGACACAAAATGAAGGAGGGACTGAGGCCATTTATTAGCTGTAGTTATTGTTGGACGGATGATGAAATGCAGTTGCTTTAGTGGCAGGCAGCAAAATCAATATGAGTCATTCCAGCCTATCTATCATTTAAACTTAATATAGGAGCCTGAATTCTGCTTCTGGAGCTCTACCGTCAATCCCTGTAAAAACTCAGACACAGACAGTCAGTGCCTCTGACTTTTTCATCTCGTTCAGTAGAGCACAACCGATATAAAAGTTTTGGGGCTGATACTGATATTATTGGGCTAAAAATTCTGATAAGCGATAATATTGGCCAGTATTAGAATTTAGGGTTTAACTGTACTCAGAAAACTCTTGTATTGCACACAGATACACTGATCAGGCATCACATTCTGACCACCTCCTTGTTTCTACGCTCATTGTCCATTTTATCAGCTCCACTTACTATATAGGTGCACTTTGCGTACTTTGTTAGCCCCCTTTTACCCTGTTCTTCAGTGGTCAGGACCCCCATGGATCCTCACAGAGCAGGTATTATTTGGGTGGTGGATCATTCTCAGCACTGCAGTAACACTGACATGTTGGTGGTGTGTTAGTGTGTGTTGCGCTGGTCTGAGTGGATCAGACACAGCAGTGCTGCTGGAGTTTTTAAACACCTCAGTGTCACTGCTGGACTGAGAATAGTCCACCAACCAAAAATATCCAGCCAACAGTGTCCTGTGGGCAGCGTCCTGTGACCACTGATGAAGGACTAGAGGTTGATTAGCTCATACTCTACAGCAAGAGATGAGCTATCATCTCTGGCTTTACATCGATAGGGTGGACCAACAACGCAGATGCGTCTAATAGAGCGGACAGTGAGTGGACACAGTGTTTAAAAACTCCAGCAGCACTGCTGTGTCTGATCCACTCAGACCAGCGCAACACACACTAACACACCACCACCACCACGTCAGTGTTACTGCAGTGCTGAGAATGATCCACCACCCAAATAGCACCTGCTCTGTGAGGGTCCATGGGGGTCCTGACCACTGAAGAACAGGGTAAAAGGGGGCTAACAAAGTATGCAGAGAAACAGATGGACTACAGTCTGTAACTGTAGAACTACAAAGTGCACCTATATAGTAAGTGGAGCTGACAAAATGGACAATGAGCGTAGAAACAAGGAGGTGGTCATAATGTTATGCCTGATCAGTGTATATTTTTTGAGCAAACACATAAATAGGAATTTACTTCACAGTTCAGAGGTCTTTCTTTTATTGTTACTCTGATCAAAAATGCTGCTTCCCAAGTTAACTGTGCTCTGAATGTGTCAGCACGCTCACTTAGAATCTATCACAGTGCATCCAACAATAAAGGACTTTGCTATGACCAACATGGACACACATACTCACCAACTACTCTTTGGGCAGATTTAAATTAGTTGAAAAGGACAACAAAAAAGACTGAATGGATCACTAGTCAGATGTTAGGGAAGATAGGGTTAATGAACATGCAGTTTGTGGTCCAGACTCATAAGATCTAAGACCTGGTGTCCAGCACACTGGGATAATTCTCAACCATCCACAGCAAGAAAACAGCTGCAGCGGGGCAGTCAACTCCCAAAGGACCCCCACAAAAAGAGGCATGCAGCACATATTACGCAGAGAAAGCCACAAAAGTATCTTCCCACACTCTCCAAAGCGTGCAGAAATATAGCACACCTTTTCACGAACGCACTAAAAAGCCACAAACGACAGCAGACCTCCACTCCGAACTGTATACATGCCTAAACTGAAGCACATGTTCTGGAGCTCACCGCTGTGGGAGGCAAACCTTGCCGGGCAGACAGACATGAGGAAGTGTGTTTATTTATTTAGACTGGGTGTAAATAGGAGACAAGAGTAGTCATAGATGTCCCACGCAACTGACATCACTTCCCCCACACAGAGTGAAGGGTGTGATGTCAAAAACAGAGCCTAAAAAAACACACACTCTTTTGCATTGCATAAACAATTTGTGCCACTAAATGTTTAAGTAAATCGCTGCATCCTTTATCTACAGCACGGCCTAAAGGTGACAAAGTCTTTCATCTGTTCATCCCTACAGCCAGAACTAACACCCCACAATCACACATAATAAATGAGAGGATTATGAGGGGCTTACCCGGGGTTCGGGTAATGCTCTCGGTTTTAAGTTATGCATGTGGTCGCATACACCGATTAGGCCTAACATTATGACCACCTCCTTGTTTCTACGCTCATTGTCCATTTTATCAGCTCCACTTACTATATAGGTGCACTTTGTAGGTTTTTGTATTAAACAGAGCTATGCTATCATATCGCTGTTGTTGGAAGAAAACCTTGTATCTCCAAAATGGTAACTTTACAGAAAAAGGAAAAAACCTGCTTCACTTTTAATGGAAGTCAATGGAACCAGAGTTTTTCCCAAGTCATTCTGGCTCGTTTCTTTTGGTCCATTCATCATGAAATTTACACACAATGTAAAGGACAACAGGCATTTTCAAATTATGTCAACAACTGAAAAGCGACAAAAAATGGAGATACAAGGTTTTCTTCCCAGCGATATGTTCATTATTATATGAGAAAAAGCTCAAATGTTCATGAAACGTTCACAGTACACAGTGATTAGTGACTCAACATTCTTGTCCATTAGCAGTCTATGGTTGCTTGACAATGATGTCATACTCTAAAGCAAGTACATTTCTTGCAGAATACTTGTTTATGTTGATTAATATTAATAACTTGCATTATTAACTTAATTTATTTTTCTGAACAGTTGTGTACTTTATCATATTTTTTGTTGTCCGCCGTTTTATAAAAGTAATAAGCCATGAGAAGCCGTGCATAGCTGCGAAGTGGAAAAGGGGTTTTAGACACTCGCTTAACGTCATACCTTAGAACACTCTTCCCCATGATACAATCGCAGTAACGCACGGCCTCTCGTGACTTAATGTTTTAGTAAACAGACAAAAAACAAAAACTAATGTAATATTTTACTTCTATAAAAAATGAAATACACATTTGAATTAAGTCAGTCAGTGCACCACTTTTTTCCAGGGTAATCCAACGTGGCTAAGCCTACGTCTTATTTTCTTCTACCAAAATATGATGTATTGACAGTGTTGTCCTTGTTGAAGATGTTGGCAGTTTACATTCTTGTAGGAAAAAGTTTACATGCTCAAGTTGTTCAAAGTGCTTGGATATGATGTTTAAATACATTCAGCTAAGATGGTCAAATGCGCTGAGATTGAATCAACCAGTTTCACTATTAGGCAAATGTAGCTGGTGAAATAATAAAAAGTAATACAAACAAAAATACTATGAGAAAAATGAAACATATATATTATTTTAAAAGCATCACTATTTACCTGCTTTGGTAATACTGTATTATAACTAGTGCTGTCAGAGTTAATGCTTTGATAACAGGTTAACAAAGTAAATTATTAACGCAATTTATTGTTTAATAGGTCAAAAAAAATTACACGATTAATAAAACCTGTTTTTGAGCAAATAAGACAAAATGGGATAAATTGTGATAATTTTTAAAATCATTTGACAACCTAAATAACCCCTTAAAAGGCTGAGGTCTGCCAGCAGGCCCAAAATGTTATTACACACTTCTATAACCTAAGAATGACTCAGCCAGTTTGTACTGAAGTGCCTGTAGTTACTGAATAATAAGCCTTAGTATGTAATAAGGATGGGATTTTAGAGGGTTAAACCATAAGACAAGTAAAAACGTGTGCATGCAAAGGTTTGATGACCGTCCTTGTTCCCAAAAGCAGAACAGATTAAAAAAATTCACACAGGCTCAACAATCAGGAGCTGCGAACTCTTCTCAAGCCGACATTGCTGCTATTAGCTAAACTGGATCCAGAGTGTACTGCAGACCTCCAAAAGGGTCTAGCCGCATGCCCCAGGGACAGACAGACATCGAGCTCCAGCACTTCCTGACAGCCTTGTCTGTGCCCTGAGCTACAGACCAGAGCACAACCACTGAACCACATGATATGGAATCTAAGCATGAACTGCAATCTGTGGTGTGCACAGAAGCACAGGAAACCCACAGTGTGTCACAAATGGGAATTGACAGTATGCTTTCAGCGGGAGAGGTCAGCAATTTGTATGAGTATATGTTCAAAGTATGCATTCAAAGTCAATATGTCAAAGCTCAATTCCATCATGTTTAACACTGTTAACGTGATCTAAGTCTGTTCAGCAGCACAAACTGATGTTTTTTCTTAGACAGCTTAAAAAATGTACACAAAGAAATTTTCGGCACCCAAACTTTGCTTTTTTGGTTTTGCACTGAAGCTATGAGGCTAATGTAGCTAACAGATAACGGAAGCTTATAGCCCACAGGCATAATATTATGACCACCTCCTTGTTTCTACGCTCATTGTCCATTTTATCAGCTCCACTTACTATATAGGTGCACTTTGTAGTTCTACAGTTACAGACTGTAGTCCATCTGTTTCTCTGCATACTTTGTTAGCCCCCTTTTACCCTGTTCTTCAGTGGTCAGGACCCCCATGGAGCAGGTACTATTTGGGTGGTGGATCATTCTCAGCACTGCAGTAACACTGACGTGGTGGTGGTGTGTTAGTGTGTGTTGCACTGGTCTGAGTGGATCAGACACAGCAGTGCTGTTGGAGTTTTTAAACACCTCAGTGTCACTGCTGGACTGAGAATAGTCCACCAACCAAAAATATCCAGCCAACAGCGTCCTGTGGGCAGCGTCCTGTGACCACTGGTGAAGGACTAGAGGATGACCAACACAAACTGTGCAGCAGCAGATGAGCTATCATCTCTGACTTTACATCTACAAGGTGGACTGACAAGGTAGGAGTGTCTAATAGAGTGGACAGTGAGTGGACACAGTGTTTAAAAACTCCAGCAGCACTGCTGTGTCTGATCCACTCAGACCAGCACAACACACACTAACACACCACCACCACGTCAGTGTTACTGCAGTGCTGAGAATGATCCACCACCCAAATAGTACCTGCTCCATGGGGGTCCTGACCACTGAAGAACAGGGTAAAAGGGGGCTAACAAAGTATCAGAGAAACAGATGGACTACAGTCTGTAACTGTAGAACTACAAAGTGCACCTATATAGTAAGTGGAGCTGATAAAATGGACAATGAGCACAGAATGTTATGCCTGATCGGTGTATTTTTCTATATAAAAGGACATAAAATATTAAAGTACGGCCCAAAGCTCAAGGCCTGAATTCTGTCCGTTCTTTTGTATGTCACAGTGTGTCATAGACATGATTTAGGCATGCAGTCTGCACAGTGCTAACAAAAGGAGGTGTAAGCTTTCATTATTTCACAGCTACATTAGCCTTAGAGCTGTACTTCAAAACTAAAGAAGCAAACTTCACTTCACGCTTATATTTAGGTAAAGCATAAAACTGAGAAAATCGGACTTTTTGGCCAAACCACCACTTTAACTCAAACCGCAACAAAATAAAATGCTGCCCCACTCCTTGAAAAACCACTGTCCTTTGTCCACTGTCTGTACGAAGACGCCTTGGGCAGAGGGAGAGGTTAGAGGTTGCAGGCCATATCGTGAAAGAGCCGCGTGGCGCTTGGACAAATAGCAGTTTCCCATGCCCCGCTAACAAAGCCAGGCCAGCCCCGAGTGTGGGTTTAGGAGGCCTGCCCGGGCCCAACATGGGCGCAGAGAAGAGGAATAAATTGGCCTGTGCTTGTCATGAGCCCTGCTCTCACGCCACTGAACAACTGGGGTATTGGGTAAGGGGGATGTTCCCCAGGGGAGAAATGAAATGTAGGGGAAATCAAATGTAGTTTTGCACAGGGGTCAGTAATACAGAGGCGTTCTTGTATCCGCATAAATGACAGTAGAGCTAACATGTATCATTCACATGGGGTCAGTATTCTGTGTTAGCGTAAGCCTTGCCAAATGTGTATTGTTTGTAAAAGGAATGCCGTTTGTTCATGCAGCAGAGGATGCCAGATCTCAAGTTCATTAAGACTATTCCTGATGAAACAGCTGGAAATAACTGACCTTGGTCTCCGGTGGCCCTCTATTTTGAAAGAAATCCGCTAACACGGCTGGTCTCTAAGGTAGCCACTCTTTTAGAAACAAGGTCAAGCTAGCGTGTGATCTTCAAACTGACGTCCTTGAAAGTCAGCTTTGGTCTGGTTAATCAGAAGGCCCGGGCTCACTTTAGGAACGCTTCCTTGCCTCTGACGAGGCACATCGCTCATTAAGAAACACAGGGTGTGGTGTTTTGCGTACACTGTGTGACTGCGGCCTGCCTTTGCTAAGCTTCAAAAATGCTGGGTGGGAGCCAAACATGCAACACAAACTAGATTAGCTGCTAACCGCAATAATGACCGCACGTGTCTGCCCCGTCTCTCACAGTAATCTAAAGTGTTGAGGGAGTAATCTCTAGTCTTGTAAGGAGTACGTGAGGATTAGCTTTCCAAGGTAATGCACAGTTTAATCCAGACTGGGACTGAACTACGAGCCTGGGTTACATGCTAGCAGAGGTTTTTCTGAACACCATAAATCATGATTGTGACACTGTTATGTCTTGTTGCCATCACTACTAATTAAAATAGAAAAGGAAAACAGAGTTTACAGCTGAGGAAAAACAACAATGCTGCATTTGTAATGGGATTTTCTGCTGTGACTTCACAACAGAATCGTGTCAGACGCTAAATGCGGCATCTGTTGTAATGGCAGTGGTGTAGTATGGTGACGTCTGTGCTTGTAAGTAAAATATATATTTTATTATGATTTGAATTTGAAGGGAAGTTACTGTTGTGTGTACAATTGTTAGAAAATCCTTTACATTTCTGACAAACAATTTAAATTCACCCACGCACATCTTCTAAGCCGCTTATCCTTCTGGGTCGCAGGGGGAGCTGGAGCCTATCCCAGCAGTCATTGGGTGGAACGCAGACACAGGGAGAAAGGACCCTGGTCGCCCGGCCGGGGAATCGAACCCAGGCACTTTTTGCTGTGAGGCGACAGTGCGACCCACTGAGCCACTGTGCCAATTTAAACTCAATTTTAACTGGAGAGTTCTAAGGGTTTATAACAAATTAAAAGTTTATCTAAAGGCTTAAGTTCCTTTCAGTTAAGAGTTGTTTGAAACTAGATAGCAAGTGAGGATGATGATAAAACAGCCCTGTCAATCTGATAATCGTCTCTCAATGTGATACAGTCTGTGGGCTTAGAATCATGGGGGAAGCTGGAGCCTATCCCAGCAGTTATTGGATGGAACGCAGACACAGGGAGAAAGGACCCTGGTCGCCCGGCCAGGGAATCGAACCCAGGCACCTCTTGCTGTGAGGCGACAGCGCGACCCACTGAGCCACCGTGCCAATTTAAATTCAATTTAAATGTCATTTAATGTGACCATTACAACTATGTGATAATGTTGGCATTACATCAACATTAACTGCAGACTTCTAAGGGTTTATAACAAATTAAAAGTTTATCTAAAGGCTTAAGTTCCTTTCAGTTAAGAGTTGTTTGAAACTAGATAGCAAGTGAGGATGATGATAAAACAGCCCTGTCAATCTGATAATCGCCTCTCGATGTGATACAGTCTGTGGGCTTAGAATCCTAAAACCATACGAGCATGATTTATGTGCTTTGTCTCAGGCCATGTCAATAAATACTTAAACACTACCTTTCTTTTTCTTGGCAGAGTAGATTAAGAGTTCTCTAGGGTGGTACATTCTGCGGAAAGGAAGGCCACTACACAGAACTATGTCCAATTGAATCAATGTGGTTTAGTACACATAGGAACACCTTGGCAGCTGCCAGAGGCTAAAATGGCAGTATACTAGGATGTGCTCATTAGCAATGAGCTTTGAGTCCAGGATGTGTCCTGCAGATCAGTGTGTGCTTAGAACAGCATCTCTAATAAATAATAAAGGCATAACAGCTTCCGCAGTCTACTCCATTACTTTTCTGAAGGTGGTCATCTCGGCCTAAAAATAGAATATAATAGACGTTGTGTTAAGTAGCGGAGCATTATATACCTCATATATACCTAATCGATGTACCTTACTACAATACCCAGCATGCATTACAGACATACACCACACAGCCATTGGAAATCCCTGTTGTGTCAGCTAAGTCTGACTGCTAGCCACTGATTTACCCTGATAGCAAGGGCATGAACGAACACATCGGAATTAGACCTCCGCATTTAACCTATCCGTGCAGTGAAACACCACATACACACTAGTGAACACACACACTAGGGGGCAGTGAGCACACTTGCCCGGAGCGGTGGGCAGCCCTATCCACGGCGCCCGGGGGGCAGTTGGGAGTTAGGTGCCTTGCTCAAGTGCACTTCAGTCATGTACAGTCAGCTGAGGGGATCGAACCAACGACCTTCCGGTCACAAGGCTGGTTTGGTTATCATCACTCATTTTCCACTCTCAGTCAAATTTACTGATTTTTCCTTCCTTCCTTTCTTTAGTTACACTTTAGTTTAGTAATGTACATACATAAATATATATATATATATATATATATATATATATATATATATATATATATATATATATATATATTAGTTTAGTAAGTAATTTTTACACAGCAAAGAGAATCATTTTATATCATTAATAATCATTAATTTTTTTCTCTCTCATTTGTTTGTAATATTTGTCTACGTTTATTTTCCAAAATAAAAGTCTGTGTGCATTTAAAGTCTGTCTGGGGAGAAAAACTAGTTAAAACTTGTATGCATGACAGTAATCTGGGTGGTCCAAGGGTGGACCAGCAGGGCAAACAGTCAGTGGGGTGTCAATCTTATCAAGCCAGTATATACCAATATATGCTCACTATCAGGGTACAGGCTACTAAATACAACAAGGCTAGCATTAGCGTAACTCCAACCTCAATCACAGAATAAAATTATAAAGAAAAAAGCAAATCTATCTTTATTCAGCACTAAATGGACCCCAGAGAGAAGTTCTGGTGTTACAGATCTAAATAGCCAGGCAGCTACACTGCTAACATTAGCATGTAACTTATGGAACCCATCATCTGTCGAGTCATTTGTGTCATTTGAGTTTTCCATTCTTTCCATTTTAAAGATGATCTGAAGGCGGTTATTACAGTCACATGGCTGTGTCACTGTCCTGTACCTGCACTTACTGTTGATAAGCCACCTTCCCACAAAGATGACTCTTCAAGGGTTCTTTAGTAAAGAGTACAGAACCATGAACACTCAAAGAATGGTTCTTCAGACTGGTGGAACCGGTTCTATATAGCACCAAAAAGGGTTCTTGTATTGTTGCAAACTTGACATCATAACAACAGCAGAACTATTTTTAGTGCTATGTAGAACCATTTTCAAAAAGATCCTATATAGAACCATCTAGAACACATTCTCCTCAATCAGAACCATTTCACCATACAAAGAACGACTTAATCATGCAAATGGTTCTTGGAGTGTTCATGGTAATACATAGCACCACTGTCTTTACTGCAGAACCCATAAAGAACCATGTTTTTTTATAAGTGCAGACTGTTTTTCATGCTCGTTCATGTTCCGTCTTCCTGTTTTGCCATAGCCTCTTGTGCTACCTAGCGTTTAACCTGTAATTCTATTTAACCTGTAGCAGTATTGTCTGTCTTGTCATTAGCCTAGCCGTTAGCTTAGCCTGTTTTGCTCTCTCTTTCCTTGTTATATCTTTGGCCATGGATATTAGCTTAGCTTAGCATAGCACAGCATTACTAGGTTTCTTTTGCTTTTTTTGTTTACAAATCTTTTATTTGGTTGTGGATCTCTATTGTGTTTTAGAACTGTGTTCATTAAAACCTTCCACATTAGGATTCAGCCCTGGTCTAGTCTGGATCTTTACAGGCTGTGAAAAGATATTCAGCTTCTTAGCAGTAATGTTGGCTATGTGCCTTCATCTGCATTCACCAGCTAACGGAGAAAAAGCCCTCAGAAATCCACCCCAAAGCAGCTGTAGTTCCTTCACACATCATCAGAGGGGTTTTTCCTAGCCTATAAACCTGAACTCTGCCTGTAAACTCTGGAGAGTACTGTGGTGCTACAGCAGGATGTGAGTAAGCATAATTACTACAGATACAGTTGCATTTTTGATTTTGGCCCTTTGTGCCCCTTTGTTCATTTAGCAGGGATAATATAGACTAATCATCTCTTTATGATGTAAATATAGCAGATTTTCTTAAATGGCTAATTTTTCTATGCGTATCTTGAGTAATTATGTTAAAAACACAAACAGCATGATGAAAGTAAGCAAGCCATGAGAGAATTTTCTGGATTGTTATTTTAATAATGAGTGGATTATTATTTTAATAATGAGTTGCACTTCTTGTTATCTCACGATAAATATCTCAAGATAAATATCTCAAAATAACAATCCAGAACATTATAGCATGAGGTAGTTATAATTTTCTGGATTGTTATTTTGAGATTTAACGAGTTAATTATCTTGTTATCCCAAGATAACAAAATTGTCTTAAAATAACGAGTTACTTATTTTGTTATTTCGAGACAACCAAAGTTGTTATCTCGAGATCATGAGTTAATTATCTTGTGATCTCAAGATAACAACAGTGTTATCTTGAAATAATGAGTTACTTATCTTGTTGTCTCAAGATAATAATCTCAAGAGAAATATATTAAGTTAAATATCTCAAGATAACAATCCAGAACATTATAGCATGAGGTAGTTATAATTTTCTGGATTGTTACTTTGAGATAAGGAGTTCATTATCTTGTTATCCCAAGATAACAAAATTACCTTGAAATGACAAGTTACTTCTCTTGTTATCTCAAGATAACAACATTGTTATCTTGAAATAATGAGTTACTCATCTTGTTATCTCAAGATAACAATCTCAAGATAAATATCTCAAGATAAATATCTCAAGATAACAATCCAGAAAATTATAGCAACAGCTTACGGCCTCTCTGAACTTCAGTAAAGGCAAGAAAGCAAATGTAGCATCCAGGAAGTAATGGCTAAGTGCAAAATGAGCAACCAAAAACCAGCTTGAGTAAGAGACAAAGTACCAAGTGCAAAAACTACTTAAGTACTGAATTCCCTATAGAACCTTTGTTCTCAAATAGGCTCCATATTGAAACTGACCAAAGCAGCCCAGGAGCTGAACAACAGAACAGAATGAAACAAAAGCCAAAAGCCATTAAAAAAGTAAAAATACATCAAAATACATCAAAATACATCACACACTGAGTAAGAGGCACTAGTCACTACTCACTTTTGTCTCTAAGAGAGTTACTGTGCTTAGTGCAGCCATTTTAAGCAAGTTATATGATTAGCTGGATAAGCTGGATATGATTAGCTCCCATTTCTCTTCCTCATCACTCAAACATTTCACACATATTGCTGTTTTCGGGAAGAAAACCTTGTATCTCTGTTTTGAACGTTTTTTTTTACTTTTTGACATAATTTGAAAAATTCTGTTGCTCTTTACGGGCGGCACGGTGGCGAAGTGGGTAGCGCTGTCGCCTCACAGCAAGAATGGCCTGGGTTCGATTCCTGGCCGGGTGACCAGGGTCATTTCTGTGTGGAGTTTGCATGTTCTCCCCATGTCTGCGTGGGTTTCCTCCCCCAGTCCAAAAACATGCAGTCAGGCCAATTGGACATGCTAAATTGTCCCTAGGTGTGAGTGTGTGTGTGAATGTGTATGTCTGCCCTGCGATGGACTGGTGACCTGTCCAGGGTGTATCCTGCCTTCCGCCCAATGACAGCTGGGATAGGCTCCAGCGACCCAGAAGGATAAGTGGTTTAGATGATGATGTATGTATGCTCTTTACATTGTGAGTAAATTCCATGATGAATGGAATAAAATAAAGGATTAAAAATGACTTAGAAAAAAATCTGGTTTCATTTTTGCCTTCTTCTGTAACTATATTACTTCAGAGATACAAGGTTTTCTTCCGACAGCAGCGTTATATAGATGCCCCAGCACTGATATGAACAACAACTCCAAGTACCCTTTGGTTGCATTCTCATGACAGAATGATTACATAAGTCAAACACAGAGCCTTAACAGATAAGGCAGACCCCAATGAGCTAAACAGACAGACAGCGATGAATAAGAGACCTTCAGAAACAGCAGCCAAGAGACGGCAGCCACTCTCCTTTGCTGCTGTTTATTCGCCTCCTGATGATTTCATCGTGATTTCCTAAATAAGGCCATAAATCAGTGCAGCTCATAGTGCAGCTCATTTCCAAATTGCCAAAGTGCTAACCTGCAGCTTAAAGACCTTCACCCGGCTGACTGCAACGCTCCTATTATCTACAATCTCGCCAAAAGGACCGTGCCAGCTCCTGCAGTGCCACGGGGGACCTTTTGTTATTATCACCTCTTAAATGAAGTGTCTTTTGAAATGTCTCTGAAGCAGAGCTGCTAGTGTGTTTGCTTTGCAATCCGCTTTTGCATTTTCCTGCTGCAGTGCTCAACTATACATGCTAACGTGGCTTACAATGATTCTAAGCCACCAATTAGCACGATGTAATTTCCACTGCGCCAAGCGGTGGCTGTTCACTTCCCTGCGTTAATAGCAACATGAGCATTATTGACTAAACTGTTTAGTCAGCAGTTTTAGAGTTTAACAGAGTTGTGTTTTGTGCCGAGAACAAGGCTCGTTGTTATGCACAACTTGGCCAGGGTAGCACAGGGACCAGGTCGTAAAACAGCCCTGCAGTCTTTATGCCCGAGGTGGGCAAACAGTCTGTCACAGCATTATGAATGGCCACTATAAAGCGGGCAATTTCGCCGGCAAAGGCCTGAGAATCCAATAACGGAGCACTCCTCGGAAAAAAACAGGAGCTTCACTGTCTCCGTCTAAAGTGATACCTATAATAGATCAGCCGAGCTAACAAGCACTAGGCAGGATGTTAAAAAGAGAGGAGTTGTTTATCTTTGCATTAGGCTGCAATCATCTGTAATGCACGACAGCCAATACTCTTGTCTAGTCTGCGAATGCTGTCAATATTGTGACAAATAACGTGACGTTCGAGGGAGTAGTCTTGTTTGTCTTAGCACTGTGCCAGTCATTTGTAGTAATGACCAAGCTTTGATGTCGTCCGAAATGACTGTCAATGCAGTCACTGACAAAGATGATGAGTAGTGATGATGACGATGACGATGCTCACGGACAGACAGTACAGGTGCTATGTCCACATAGTTCAACAGTAAGTAGGGCTGCAACTAACAGTTTTATTTTTACATAAATATGTGCTGCTGGAGTTTTTAAACACGGTGTCCACTCACTGTCCACTCTATTACACACTCCTACCTTGTCAGTCCACCTTGTAGATGTTAAGTTAGAGACGATAGCTCATCTGCTGCTGCATAGTTTGTGTTGGTCATCCTCTAGTCCTTCATTGGTGGTCAAAGGATGCTGCCCACAGGACACTGTTGGCTGGATATTTTTGGTTGGTGGACTATTCTCAGTCCAGCAGTGACACTGAGGTGTTTAAAAACTCCAGCAGCACTGCTGTGTCGGATCCACTCAGGCCAGTGCAACACACACTAACACACCACCACCAACACGTCAGTGTTACTGCAGTGCTGAGAATGATCCACCACCCAAATAGTACCTGCTCTGTGAGGGTCCATGGGGGTCCTGACCACTGAAGAACAGGGTAAAAGGGGGCTAACAAAGTATGCAGAGAAACAGATGGACTACAGTCTGTAACTGTAGAACTACAAAGTGCACCTATATAGTAAGTGGAGCTGATAAAATGGACAATGAGCGTAGAAACAAGGATATAATGTTATGTCTGATGAGTGTGTATATATATATATATATATATATATATATATATATATATATATGCATACACACTGATATAGCAAAATCTTTTGGCAATATTTTATGGTCATATATTGCCCTCTATGTTTCCTGTAGTGTACTGCAATCTGTCAGAATGACTGCATGTATAATATAATGTAAAACTTATGGAGTACTTTTTAAGTACACAATACATTGCCGTTATTTTCAATCGACCCCACTAATTACTATTTTTTTGTCAATTAAGCACTGCAGCCCTAATGTGCACCTAATTCAAGATTTAATAACTTGCCCTAAAACCGCTTTCCCCTCTTCAAACTTTACAAAAGCTAAGATGAACTCACGTCAGTACAGTCGGTGAAGTCGGTATAGTCTGAGAGCAGATGCTTCTGCAGGGAGTCGGCAGATCTGAGAAACCTCTTCTTGCTCACCGCTCTGTCCGACAAATTCCCCATAATTGATATCCACACGAAGAAAATGACACCACAGCTCTGATTTCCTCTCAGCTGTCAGCTCACACTTTTTGGCTCTTACCTCTCTCTCTCTCTCTCTCTCTCTCTCGCTCATCCTCCCTCATTCGCACTCTATCTTGTGTGAATCTGGGTTAGCTGGTTTCCTTGGTGGGCTGGTGTTAAAATAGCCTGACCCCTCGCTAGCATGTCGGCGGGGTGCATGGTGCTTGTGGCCTGGGACTAGAGGACAGGCATCAGATCCATTATAACGCAGATGAGGCTGACGGTTGGGAGGAAAACATGACGGACCAATGGTCAATCGATCAATACAGCCGAAGCTACAAAAGCCCCCCAGAGCTACAAGATTGATGCTGTGCATTCTCCGAGAACTCTCCTTTTCTCTGTCCTGCGGGCGTAGACAATAAAATAACAAAAAAAAAAGTCTCACACATTCAATAGCTCAGCCATTCCTCCAAAAAAAGACGAGGCTACAGCGCTTTGAAACATAACGTATTTCTCCTAAAGCCATCACAAACTTTCAGGAGATTGCAAAATAATTCCAAGTTGAGATTTGCTGTAGGGATGATGACAAAGAGCTGTGCAAAGCCACTGTAATCTAGCAGCATTAGCCAGTCATCAGAACAGGACCTGGCCTGTCATTCCGTCTAGCGTAACAGAGAGCACCACCCCAGCACTGCAAACACAAGACCATTTATGCTTCCACCTCCAGGCTGAGAAACAGCTTCTTCCCCTGGGCCATCAGCTAAATTGGGCCTCCAACAAGCCACTGTAACTGACTGCTCCTTCAATTCAGTTTATTTCTCTCGTTTACTTCACCACCACCCTCCCGAAACACTCACCAGCTAAAGTTAGCAGACCTTACCCTGACAGCAGGGTAGTCCGCTCGTTAGCTAAGTTTAGATTGGGTATTATCACTTAGATACCCGACATGCAAACCGCCACATGCATGTCTGTATCCAAATATATAATGAGTTCTCACTTACTGAAGCAAATCGCTGCTGTCGGAACAAAACCTTGTATCTCCATTTTTGACGTTTTTCAGTTTTTTACAGAATTTAAAAATGACTGTTGTCTTTCACATTGTGTGTAAAAACGTTTGGTTCCATTGACTTCCATTAAAAGTAAAGTACGTTTTTTCCTTCTCCTGTAAAGTTATTATTTTGGAGATTATTTGGAGGTTTTGTTCCGACAACAGTGAAATGTAAGTTTAAAGGTGGAACAGTTTGACCGCTTAAACACTCACATACATGGAGCTGATACATGATAGGAACCTTACTAGTGTAGGTACAATTAGGTAACCAGTGGACGGCTCTGCTGTTAGGGTAGGCTCCTTTCCTTGAGTCAAATTGAGGGTTTGAGGGTTGCCTGTAGATGCCCCCCTGCACTCCTGAACAACAGCTTGTCAGTAGTACGTTGATCTTGGCTTATTACTGCCACTGATCAATGTCGCATTGTTGATAATGTTGCACTATTTCCTTACTTCTGCTAATTTACACATACATCAGTGCCCAGGGATGATTAATTCTAAACAAATAGAAAGAATGAATACAATGTGTTTTCTTTTTTTTTGGTCCCTCTGAATTTTATTGGTCTGAAGAAAACAACTCGCAACTTTCTAGCTTTTTAGACACAGTTTTCAAGCCTTTTAGACTATAAATTGGCCATTCTTAAATATGTGTGTGTAGTATCACAGTTGTTATTACAGCAAAACATAATGAGTTCTGACAATTCTGAAATATGTGTCAATATACGTGCCAGCATATGTGCCAATACATGCAGTAATAATCCCATAGTTCAGGGTTCATGTGGCTCTTTTACTGCCCTGTTGTGGCTCCACAGCAGAATTAGATTTGTAGGTAATAATAAAATAATCCTCCTTTACAGTAAAATAAAGCTCTGCTGATCGTTCAACACAGTTTAACAATAAATGGTCTTAAACTCTGGAGTTAATGTAGAACTGCCAATTCACCCTTTAACCCTGAAGACGCGCACAGACTGCTGGTCACCACAGCATCGACAACAATCTCGCCTAGTTAGTAGCTAACGAAAAGGCAAAGAGAAAGACGAATGGACTTATTTGCATTTATAATCACTCCAGCTGGTTTCCTGATACGTTTAATCTGCAACGAGAAACTGTCAAACACTAAAAGTCGTGAAGCTGTAGCTAGATGTAGCATCTCGTTTGCCAGCTTCTTCAAATTTTCCCGTTCCACCTTAAATGGTGCAGCAGTTACATTCTGGCACCTCAGGCACCGTTTAATTTGGAACGGGAAAATTCTAACAAGGGGCTGGCGAATGAGAAGCGACTTCAGCCTCGTAAAAAGTCAAATGTTGAGAGACATTTTTAAGAAACTATTCTACTTTTGAGGAAAAGTTTCCTGCTGGAGATGTGAGAAAAGCATCTATAGCTGAGTTAAAGCTTAAAGCAGAGCAAATGAAGTCTTTCATTTTTTTCATTTTTTGGTTTATGTTATATTTTTAGCCTATACTAGTACATCAGCACATACTGAGACATATTTACAGCCAAGATGGTAAAACGGACTTAAAATGTTGTGGCTCCCAAGGTGGTTTGATTTTTGTCAAAAAGGACAAAATGGATCATCTTAACATTTGGGTTGCTGACCTCCTAATCGTCCTCCTAATCAGACCTAAGGTCAGCCTTATTAATCTTCAAAATGATTCCATAGTTCTATACCATCTGTACTTCTAATCAGAAGCTAGCCTTCTTAATTTCCAAAATAATTTGACAGTTGTACATCAGCTGGACCCAAATTCATATGGTCTGTATCGAAATGAATGAATGTCAAAGAGATAAATGACTACAGTTTTTATTTCAACACTTCCTTATTAAAACATCTCACTGCCCATACAGCCTACACAGAGCACATGCTGGCAAATCTGAACACATGATCAAATATTTTGCGCACTAAACAGATACAGACACAGACAGGGCCACTGCCAAACACGATTCCAAGGTTGGGTCTTACCTGCACCCTCCAGCAACACTAAAGCCCAGGGAAAAGCCGAAGGTCAGACAGAGACTTGCTGTGTGGAAGAGCAGAGGCAGATAGTGAAGTGGCCTTGGCCACATGGAGCATGAGTGTGTGGTGTGTGTGATGGAGTCAGAGAGTCAGGGGGTGGAGGGTGGCACCATTGCTACGCTCTCTTCCCACTCCCTCACTGCCTGCCTGCCTGCCTGCCTGCACACTTTTTCCAGGCCTTGAAGCGAATGACTGGTGCCGCTGATGTCATCACCCTGCAAATGTGCTCTCCTTCGAGCTTCTGCGGCCAATGTCAGGGGAAAAGATGGAAAGCAGCACTGGTGGAAATGCTTGGGTCTACAAGGACATGTTTGGACCAGCATCTAAACACCGGGAAGCATGAAAGTAAGACGACAGCTTTGACTGTCCGCTCTGCCGCGAAGAGCTGATACAACAGAGTTCCTTTTACACGGCATAAAATATGCACTTCTGGGTTCATACTGCAGCTCTGGAAACTGAAAGTGGAAGTTTATCCCAAATAGCAAACACTACAAAGGTTCCTCTGCTTAAAGCCTGACTAGACAAGTTGATGTGGCTGAGACTGATTAGAAGCCAAAGGCCACCAGTTAAATGCAAAAACAGTATTGAAGAAGCAACAAATGTTCAAACAATGTATGAGCATTTTTAACAGTATCGCTGATACGCTCACGTCTTTTAAGGGTCTCTCATTTGCTGTCATTCGTGGAAATGATAAAGCATAAAAAACAGAAACAGCAACTTAATGCTTGAAAATGGAGACTACATTCCATATACATTTTTATATGATGCAGTTCATATTTTTTGTACTGTTTATACTTTCATTTCATTGTTATTCTGCAGTCTTTTGCTCTGACATTTGTACATTTCTGAACCAAATCTGTAATATACAGAATTATAATAAAATCAAGTCCAAAAATGTAATAAAATCTAGATCTGAGAATCGGAACTCAAATCAAACCTGAAAATATGAGTACACTCGCTACACCTCTACCAATCCACCAATGTCAGTGCTGCTAATCGACTGCTGTTCGCTTTCGTTTACTGCTGCCAACATCAGCTTTTTGGACTGAACCATTCCTTTGAAAGGCAGTTTAGGAGATTCAATCAAGATGGCAATGTTATTTAACTTAATCCTTGTGTGGTGATGATGTGTTTGTTACTCAGTGGTCTGGTGGACCCACCGTATTAATGGTTTTGTAAATCAATACAGCCATAACAATTCATGTAAAAATACCAGGTGTTTAAATTTCGCACGTGTCCAGCGTAGGGTTCTCCTTTAGCAGCTGTAGCCAGTCAGCAGCCTGTTCACCCTCACACAGACACACACACACTAACAGCAGGCCATGTAGGAGGAGAACAGAGTGAAGGACACAGCACCTCCACACTTTTATTCCCGCGAGTTCAACCCCAACACCACTTGTGTAATATAAATGTGTGGGGGGTGAACAGAGTGAAGACACTGAAAATGGGTTATTTTATATGTTCTTCACAGAAAATGAGCAAAGGCCAAGAATCTGGGGTTGAAATAATAATAAATCGCTTTATTTTTTCTTTTGGTAATCATTGAAAATGGGTCCCACAGACCCCAACACCACACAACTCACTGACAAACCCCCTGTCGTGGCATGAAAGTATGTCATACCACATGGAAGAGCTGTGCTTAATCATTTCCGACCCGTTCCAAAAGGACCGAAGCATCACACAAACCTCTTTTCCTCGTAATTTGCATTAAATTCAAGGTCATCTGCGAGGAACAAGATCCAAAAAGTGAACATCACTCCTCTCAATGTTTCCAGATGCTGTTTTTCCCTTCTCGAACACAATTTCCCCTCTATATCTGGAAACAGCCCCTTTAGGAGGGCAGCCTCAATGCAATTAAACCGCTCAGAAGCAAGAGAGATGCTTTGAACTTTGGCATGGATTACGTGAAGGAAGACTACACACAACCCTGACATACGTCACCTGTTCTCCTAATGGGATCGTTTCCCATATTAGCACACTGTTCTCCCACTCTCTCTCTCTCTCTCTCTCTCTCTCTCTCTCTCCCTCTCTCATTTCTCGCTATGGCTCTTTTCTTCTCCGTCTCTCTTTCTCTCTCTCTCTCTCTCTCTTTAGTGCCTTGACCCCAGGCGGAGACAGTCTCCTGCTACTATTATGGCAGAACATGGAGACAAGGGAGAGGGGAATCAAATTAAGGCTGTGGATTGCATTACTCAGGAAGGGGGGCCCGCCAGCGATGCCACAACGCTCCACCAGCCCACCCACATTACTCAGGACCACATCCTGAACACATTTACACACATTGCACGAGTGTCAATGCTTCTTCTGACCACATATGTCAAATATGTGATTTATGTTCTGATGTGTGCACACACTATGGCTCAAAAGTATGGAGTCACTTATATTAATAATGCTTATTTTATTCAATATTATACAACAGTTAGTTCCGGCCACGCAAGCTGATTGGTTGAGAAGCATTCTAACCGTGCTCTTATTTCGCCATAACAGCATGTTTTATTCACAAACACTGTATCACTCCACTTAAGATCACATTTGACCGACAGCCGATTTGGTCAGACTCTGAAGATGAGACGACACTAAATTCCCAAACTGTCATCACCACTGAGCAGCTTTTCAGTCAGCAGCTGTGACAGAAGAACAGCTAAACAACCTGGAATCAGCCAGAAATGAACCCAACACCATTCGCCAAACTAAATGGGCTGTAAGATGCTTTACAGACTGGCTGGAACAAAACAACATTAATACTGATCTGGCAAAAACTGACAAAACTGAGCTAAACTTGATATTGCGGCAGTTTTATGGCTCAGTCCGATTTGGTCAGACTCTGAAGATCAGACTACACATTTGGCGAATGGTATTGGGTTCATTTCTGGCTGATTCCAGGTTGTTTAGCTGTTCTTCTGTCACAGCTGCCGACTGAAAAGCTGCTCAGTGGTGACGACAGTTTGGGAATTTAGTGTAAGGAGCTGGAGAACAAACTGCCGGCTGTGCAGCGAGTGGGCGGAGTTCGTTACTCTGATGTAGAAACAAGCTGCTCGTTAAGGAACTATAATTTGGCTGAAGGAACTGCGAACATTAAAACATTAAATGCTGCATTCACGGCCCAGTTTATTAATTTATTATTTTATTTATTTAACCATTGTATAAAAGCAATAGAACACTCGAGGAGTGTGTTATCGCGAATAACATCACGGCTGTGATTTGGTCGCAGGCACAAGCCGAAGGCTCTACAATAAAAAGTCCTATGTGTCGTTAGAGAGGGGGCACACCGTCCTATGACCCTGCAAAGTTTGAAGTCAGTTACTCTTTTTTTCGTCAGATTACACTGTTAGAACTGTTTGTTCCAAAGCATTCCCTTCTTTATTCATGACATCATCCGCGATTCGTCAACGTAGATTCGACTTTCATGACATAACTATCATGAAGCCCCTAGTGACTACTGGGTAGAAGCCTATCAGAGTGACACTGAGAAACAGATGTATAAAATTCAAGTCCATGAAACCCAATCGCTACTCTTAGAAGCCCATCATCAGCTGGAGCAGTTAGCCTAGCTAGTGATAAAGCCGTGCCAGAGCAGAGCGTGCCCTCTACCCCCTCCTCAGTCATGTCCTTAAAAACATATCCATGGTAATGCATGGTAATGTTAACCTTCTACTGCATGTATAATGATAGCAATTTAAAAACTTCACTTTCTTGCATAAAATCGTCCTTGATTATTAATTTATATAATTATAAACGTTTATATAATGATTATTAATAATCTGTCCCGGTTATTGAATTCAAAAACATTAAAAAAAATTGTGCAGGGGTTCTTTTGAGTGTGTTGCCTTGAGGCAACATTGTGGGACAACGGGAGGAAATGACATAAAGCCGTGTTCCCTGAAGTGGTGAGCCCTGGCTTGTGACTGGCTAAATCCAAGAGGGACTGATGTGTGTTGTTTTACTGAAACCTAGCTGAATATAAATATCCTTGAAACAGCTACTGCAAGCCACTGAACATGAACTGCATTAGCTGATGCCCCTAGGAAGGACGAAGGAAATGGTGCAGGCTTAGTGATCAACAACCCCTGATAGGTTTATATTGAGGTACTCTCCCAGTTCTCCTCACCTCTCTCAGAGCGTCACAATTAAGCACTGCCGCTTCTACTCGCACGAGGAGTTCACTGTGTTATAATGACCTCTGTCTGCCTCCAGCTGCAGGTCCCTGTGCCATTCACAATGTTTTATATTGATACCAGTACAGATACCTTAACTTCAACACCAACTCCAGATTGATACTTTTTTCAGTACCTTATTGTACATTACAAATTGAAAGTGGGTGTGGTTTAAACCAGAGGTGCATGAAGTATATTTAGTATTTACTGCCTAAGTACATTTACTTTACATTTTCTACAACTAGGTATTCTCAATGAGTACAACCGACTGACATTAATAATATCTACTCAGCCAATCTTGTGGCAGTAGTGCAGTGCATAAAATCATTGAGAATACAGGCTAGCAGCTTCAGGTAAGTTTCACATCAATCAGAATGGGCAACAAAAAGTGATCTCGGTGGTTTTGACCATGGCATGATTGCTGGTTCCAGTCAGGGCTGTTTGAGTATTGCTATAACTGCTGATTTCCAGGGTTTTTAACACAACAGTCTCCAGAGTTACTCAGAATGAGAAAATAAAGAAAAATCCAGTTCGCTAATGGAAACACGTTGTTGATGAGAGAGGTCAGCGGAGAACGGCCAGACTTGTTCGAGCTGAAAGAAAAGCTGAGGTGACTCAGACAATCTCTCTGTACAAAAGCAAAAGAGCATCTTAGAATGCACAACACATCGAAACTTATGGTGGATGGGCTACAACAGCTGAAAACCACATTGGGTTGAGAACAGAAAGCTGAAGCTGCAGTGGGATCATGCTCACCAACACTGGACAGCTGAAGACTGGAAAAATGTAGTCTGGTCTGATGAATCTTTCTGCTGAGGTACACAGTTGGTAGGGTCATCCAACCATCAGCCATCAATCCATGGATCCAACCAGTCCAGGTTGTAAATTAGACAGCCAATTACCAGACTAGATTTTTAAAAAAGCAGCTTATTGGCTCACCGACATTGTTAAGACTTTTTTATAGTAATCTGGGATAGAGCTAAACCCAACTCTATCTCAGTCTCTTATGTGCCACCGTTCATAGAAACTACATTCAATGATCAAAACTAGGCACCCAGAGTAGAGTCACTGAAGTATTGCTTTAAGGATTGGTCTCATGTCATTCTCTAACCACTCTTTAAAACATCAGACCACACCTTCGTACAGCTTCAGCAGGGTCATAAGCAAAAGTTCCTATGACTCATCCCTCACTGCAACACGTTTGCAGCACTCAGAAGAGCAGCCGCAGCCTCTCTGGAGGTTGGAGACAATTTAAAGACTTTTCCACAGATCACTGTGAGTAATAGGAAGGAGTCATATCACATCACTCGTACATCAACACGTACACTCACCATTCACTTTATTAGAAACACCTACCCTGTACGTCTACCACTTCATAAGCTCTGCCCATATTACAGGTCCACTGTCTAGGTCAACAATCACAGACTCTAGCCCATCTGTAGACCAGCAAAGTGGAGCTACAAGGGAGGGGCTTCTTTTAAAGTGGTGGGTGAGAGTACACTCCTTTCTGTAAGATCTAACCACCAAAAATAAAACAATGACATTTGCAACAGACGTAAGCAGCAAATGAATACAGTGGTATGGAAAAGTTTACCCCAGGCAAAGTACATGTTTTATTCATATTCCATGTGAAAATAAGTTTAACATACTTGAAAAAAATCAAACATAAAATATTAAATGTGCCGTAACTTTTGCACAGGACAAATTTTATGTTTTATTTTTTTTCCAATGTGTTAAATTCAGCCAATAAACAGTAATTGTGCATTAAAATATGCAGAAATGTTGTTCTCCATTGAACATGTGTTTTTGAACTTATTTTCACTTAGAAAATCAACAAAACATAGAATTTGACCAGGGGTGCACAAACAATTGCACAAGCCTTTCCATTCACCAGGGATCCAGCCAGAAGGGACTAATCAGACGCACTGTAAACGAACATACAAGGTCACAAAGTATCCAAATACTTAGGACTTGAATTGCAAGGTCTGCAGTGTGGAAATTAATGGAACTGTCCATTTCAGTTCTGTTCTGACCTTCGACTGGACTTAAACTCTGCCTGGAAAACTGCCCCATTGGAAATTGAAATCTCCCAAGAAGCTGATACCGATAGCAGCCCAATGCAGGGTGCTGAACAGCTAACTCATGTTTTCAAACGTCCCCACCCCCACCGCCCCTGCCTACCGTCCCATACTACCCCACTGCGTTCCAAACAAAGCCCACCACAGCGCCCCTGCCAAAGAAGCTGAATCTGAAGTGAGGGCTAAATGGCTAACATTCAGTGCCAGTTACTTCCAAAGCTGAGAAATGAGTGACGTTTTGGCCAAATTCCCAAATCCTCTCACACATCCACAGCTCACTTGTCTGCTTGCCGCACAAGTGATGGATATGAATTAATTTCTTCCACAGAAAGGAAGATCTGTACAGTGTGCCAAGTCCATTCATCAAAACACTGCATCCTAATCAACTGACCTGTCCACACTCTGCCCACAAAAACATTCTGCATTAAAACAAATACACCAAATCTATGACTTTTCACATGAATGTAAAATAAATCTTGTTTAACCCTTAGAACCCTACATTTTTTGGGAATTGGGGTCAATTACAATTACAATTGCAGTTATAAAGTATTTATATGAGACAGTCACACAGGCCATATGTTGTTATTCTCAGGGGACCCTGGGCTACTCAGATATGCCATTGTTTGACATGTAAATGCTGATGGAAATTTAATATCTTTATAAATTTGAGTCATTTCTGATCAAAAATTTACCCGACGCCTGCTAAAGTTTGTATTTTTTTAATTACAGAGATCTTGAAAACAAGTGCAGTCGTAGTTCTCTTTTCAGAAATTGTTAGTCTGGAGTGTCTGTGAGCTGAAAGTGCAATCATTTTGATGGTGATTCATTCTATTAGTTATTATTAGTAAAAATAAACAATTAGCATAAGGCGGCCACGTTTTTTATAGATTTTCTGTCCTCTTGGATTCATAAAACTCTGATACACAGCAGGAAAGCCTTTATTTTTAGTTATAAATTGAGTTGCATATTTAATATCAGATATTTTTAATACTCAAAATCAATGTAAACTGAAAGATAGGGCTAAATATTGTTCATTTTATAATCATATTTGTTATATTTATTGTCATTGTAATGTGTTTTAGGGCCTGTTTGTGTGATTTTGAGGGAAAGAGGGAAAGCGTACACTCATTGTGTTGAATGGGACACTGCAGTTTATCGCTCCCCCCCACCCCCAACCCCCCCACCTCACCTCAGCAGCATGCACACAGGCACAGCTAATCAAACTAAGTGTGACTGCATTTGAGTTATTTATGCGTATTTTGCTGTAAATTTCTGATTATCAGCACTAAACCCAGAGTCTGAATCAATCAGACGACTGTTTGAGACACGATGGAAACTTCTATACTGAACACGTTGCTTCGGGGGGTTTAGATGGGCCTTTTAAATGGAGGTAAACAGGATCCGAACGGTGGTTTTCTGAACTGGATTACTGACTGGATCATGGCTAAAATCTCCACAGAGTCACTCTAGACACACAGGGTAAGACCTGATGGTCAGCATGATGTGTGATTTGCATCGCTGTTTTTAAAATTAATAATGCTCTCTAAACTTAAGTATTCTGACATTTGGTTGAATGGTATTTTTATCAGTGTTCAATTACAAACTGACTCTCAAGCTCAAGCACACATCCAAACAGACACTTGAACAGAAGGCCAGAGCAATAAAGAAAGCTTTTTGCGATTTTAATGCTATCAGAGCAGAGTGGTAAATATGATACGGGCTGTCACCCAGACTTCAGAGAAACATTTCACTTAATCCTGCCTCTGTCACCACGCCAAGCGATGGGGGTCTGTCCTCACACGCCATCTCTCAATGGTCTATATGTCAGGCAGCATCTGAGGCCTTGTCACTTTCAGAAAGAACAAAGTGAGTGAGCTGACTGTAAAGCTAATGGACTCCGCTCAGCTTGACGTGTTGAGTTAGTTACACTGGAACAGACTGAACAGCCATAGACTTTCATCTGTAAAGTGAAGGTTCAGCCATTTCTCTGTGCCAATGTGGTGACACTGTAACATACGTACACCGATCAGCCATAACATTAAAACCATGTTTCTACACCATCAGCTCCACTTACTATATAGGTGCACTTTGTAGTTCTACAGTTACAGACTGTAGTCCATCTGTTTCTCTGGGTACTTTGTTAGCTCTTCAGTGGTCAGGACCACCACAGAGCAGGTACTATTTGGGGGGTGGATCATTCTCAGCACTGTAGTGACACTGACGTGGTGGTGGTGCGTTCAGAGTGCAGTTTTTTACCGCTCACTGTCCACTACCTTGTCAGTCCACCTCGTAGATGTAAAGTCAGAGGCAAAAGCTCATCTGCTGCTGCACGGCTTGTATTGGTCATCCTCTATTTCTGCATCAGTGGTCACAGGATGCTGCCCACAGGCCTCTGCTGGCTGGATAATTTTTGGTTTGGTGGACTATTCCCAGTCCAGCAGTGACACTGAGGTGCTTAAAATGTCCAGCAGCACTGCTGTGTCTGATCCACTCGTCGGCACTGTTGTCTGAAATTGGTCTGGGTTTGTCATTGGCTACATTGCAAATGCATTAGGTGCATTTTCCTGTAACAATGATCATCCTCATTGGCTTTTTTTGTAAATGATGAAACAAACTAAGTAAAGCAAGAAAAGTAGAGCCAAGTTTCTGCGACCAAATTCACAATAAAAGGGACCACCATGACACACACGTCCTCCTCTGCAGAGGAAAATAAATAAAGACGTAAAAAATCCAAACGTGGCAGGACGAGGGGTGACGGAGTGAACACACTGGACGCCATCATCTTTCTCTCTCTCTCTCTCTCTGTCCATCTCCTGCAGAGTCACTTCCTGTAGTGATTAGTGTCAGTAGCCCAGCGAACACAGCAGCTACAAGCTCACTGCCCGTTGTGACGAGTGAGTGAGACGAGATCAACACACACTCCAACGCCTCCCACATCACACACGCTATTTTAAGGACTAATTGGACAAGCTGCATATTTTTGTTCCCTTTTTTTTCCCCCTTCCGTAGCTGTGGGGCATGTATCGTAAGCCTCCGTCTGCTGTGTTTAAAATAGGCGAGAAGTTGTTAAAAAATTCATTGGGATTTAATTAGGTGATACATCCCCATTTACAAAAGGGGAATTAAAGAGAACAGTGACGTAATGCGATAATCACCCGAGAAGGAAATGAAAACAGAGTTGATCAAGGGAGAATAATGACTTGAGTAAGGAAAATAAGAGGAATGTGAGACGAGGAGGAGTTTAACATTCAAGATTAAAGCCTAGTTTGAATAGAGTGCAGAGTTCAAACCAAGTACCAAAAGAATCTTCATGTGCTTTCTGTGGTATAGCGTTAATAGTACAGTGCAGATCAAAGAAGAACCACAGATCAGGTGCATCTGCCTGAGCTCTACAGAGTTTAGCATTTTCTCTGGTTTAACAGCCTCATCAGTTTATTACAGAGTTTTTCGTGAGTAGAACTGGGTGTTAGAATAAAATACGACTTTACTGTCCAGGCAAGACAGGAAAACTTTTTATTTACCCTCATACAATACAATGCATGCACAAGATCAACAACAATTAGGGAAGTTCAAGTTCACGTTTTGTTGCAAGAAGACAGAGAACAGCAAGGATGCATGTACAGCATTTGTTGCTACACTCATTGTCCATTTTATCAGCTCCACTAACCGTATAGCAGCACTTTGTTGTTCTACAATTACAGACTCTAGTCCATCTGGCTACGTTCACATTAGCAGACTGAAGAGGCACAAATCCGATTTTTTGCCCTAATGTGACCCAGATCTGATGTTTTCAGGGCTGTGTGGACACAAATCTGATCTTTTCAAATCCAACCTGAGCCACTTTGGTATGTGGTCCTAGATCGGATACGTATCCGATTCGTGGCCATGTGACCTTAATGTGACACTCAGATCGAAAATCATGTGCTTTTTTTCCACTGCACGTGCGCCATCATTCAACGTTACCATGGCAGCAGCGCCAAACAGACGTTAAAGCCTGTAAACGGTGGAAAAGCAGCTCATCTCACCTTTTTCTCCTTCGTCTCGCTCTAATAATGAAGCTGACAGCTGATCAGAGTTAACTATCTTCTCAGCGAAGCTCGTTCTGCTCGTTAGTTTGTGCTGATGATGCTCGTGATTCATTCACGTGACGTTACTGAGTAGGATGAGCTCATGAGGGTCATTTCAGGACGCCGGTTCGTCACATTAATGACAGATTTGAATCACTTACCTAAACGAGTGTGAACCATCGTGTCAGAGAGATCAGATTTGAGCAAAAAATCGGATTTGAGCAACGAGGCTTGTAATGTGAACGTAGCCTCTGCATACTTTGTTAGCCCCCTCTTACCCTGTTCTTCAGTGGTCCACCACAGAGCAGGTACTATATGGGTGGTGGATCATTCTCAGCACTGCAGTAACACTGACGTGGTGGTGGTGTGTTAGTGTGTGTTGCGCTGGTATGAGTGGATCAGACACGGCAGTGCTGCTGGAGTTTTTAATCATTGTGTCCACTCACTGTCCACTCTATTAGACACTCCTACCTTGCTGGTCCTACTTGTAGATGTAAAGTCAGAGCCGAGTTTGCTCATTAGTTTATCTGAGGCGGCCTCTAATGCTCATCCAACACGAAGAATTGCAGATTTCTCAGCTATTTTTTAATAATGAAACATCTTTTTCAATGTATTCCTCTACATGCTGCTAATGTTATTATGTATTTGATTGGTCAATCTCAAAAATGGAATTTCAAACAGGCCATATATTTATGGAGCATTTTCACTTGGATTTAGTGTTTAATATTGACACAAGTTTGAACAGTCACTTTGGGTGGGCCAGTGATAAAATTGGATAAGCCTAGCCCACCAGGGCTAATCACACCAGCGCCGCTGTCAACATGTGTAGTCAGAGCAAGAAAACACCAAAACCACTAAACCTTGATACAGTTAACTCACCTCAGTCATGTGGATAAGGTAGAAGCGCAGCTCCTCACTATGATCTGTTGGAGAACAGAGAAACACAAATTAGCATTGTAGACTAAAAAAACTCTCCCACTCAGTGAGCTTTCCAGAGTTCATATCACAATCAGTCACCACGCCACACATCAACGATCTGATTGGTCACCACTCAGTTCATTTGCATGAAGCCCAGAATGAGAGAGCAGAGAGAGAATGTGCATCAACACGGAGCCATGCTGGTGACATCCTGTATAAATAAAAATAATGTGTGGCCACGACTTATTAATGTGTGGGAACAAGATCCTAGTGTGTGGCCATGACTTATTAATGTGTGGGAACAAGATCCTAGTGTGTGGCCATGACTTATTAATGTGTGGGAACAAGATTCTAGTGTGTGGCCACGACTTAGTAAGGTGTGGGGAAAAAGATCCTAGTGCATGGCCATGACTTAGTAAGGTGTGGGAACAAGATCCTAGTGCGTGGTCATGATTTAGTAATGTGTGGGAACAAGATTCTAATGTCTGGCCACAACTTAGTAAGGCATGGGAACAAGATTCTAATGTGTGGCCACGACTTCGTAAGGCATGGGAACAAGATCCTTATGCATGGCCACGACTTAGTAAGGCGTGGGAATAAGATCTTAAGGCATGGCCATGACTCAGTAAGGTGTGAAACAAGATCCTAATGTGTGGCCACAACTTAGTAAGGTGTGGGAACAATATTCTAGTGTGTGGCCACGACTTAGTAAGGTGTGGGGAAAAAGATCCTAGTGCATGGTCACGATTTAGTAATGTTTGGGAACAAGATTCTAATGCGTGGCCACAACTTAGTGAGGTGTGGGAACGAGATTCCAATGCGTGGCCACAACTTAGTAAGGCAAGAGCTCGTTCCCACGCCTTAGTAAGCTGCAGCCATGACTTAGTTAGGCGTGGGAATGAGATAATTAAGTCGTGGCCACACATTAGGATCTCATTCCCATGCGTTAATAAGGCGTGGCCACGTATTATTTTCATTTATATGGCATGTCACCAGCAGGGCTCCATGCAACAATGGTCTAATGTGTCAGTTATATTTATTTTATTGCCATCTCTCCCCTCTTTATTATTTTATTATATGACACGATCTGTTTGATGTAAAGTATCAAAAATATTCAAATCATAAAAGGGCAAATAATTTAATGTGACATCATCATTCATATCACATATATGCTGCTTAAAATTTTAGCACCCCACCCCCCCCCCAACCTAAAACACCTTCTCGTTTCCCTGACGTGGGCGGCACGGTGGCGCAGTCGGTAGTGCTGTCGCCTCACAGCAAGAATGGCCTGGGTTCGATTCCCGGCCGGGCGACCAGGGTCATTTCTGTGTGGAGTTTGCCTGTTCTCCCCGTGTCTGCGTGGGTTTCCTCCCACAGTCCAAAAACATGCAGTCAGGCTGATTGGACACGCTGTGACTGTGTATGTCTGTCTGACTGGCGACCTGTCCAGGGTGTATCCTGCCTTCCGCCCAATGACAGCTGGGATAGGCTCCAGCACCCCACCGTGACCCAGAAGGATAGGCGGTTTAGATGATGCATGTATGTTTCCCTGACATGATTTGAGGCAAATGTGTGGAGTTAATGGGAAAATGTTCCACTTGGATTTTTGGCCAAAATGTTGCTTTAAATGTAACAAACAAGCAGAACACCTAAGCACTAAAGCCTGAACAACCGAAACAGGAAAACATGCCTTAGCAGGCAACCACACATATATATTGTAATTCCCTGCACGGCTGTAGTTCAACACGTCTCCCCTGCTGCCCTCAGTCTCCAGTCTCACTCTCAGATTGATCACTTTGATTTTGCACTGGTAGTTCTCTGCTGTCCATCACACTGCCTCTCCAGTCACACTCTGTCACTCAGCAGGGACAGGTGCTGACAGACCACTCTGACTGGTGGCTGTTTACTTTCCCCCTTCAGACCCGACTAATTTTAAGTCTATCATATCTAACGTCCGGTGATACATTCAGAGACTTTCTGCTCGTCTCTCCTTTAGTTCAGCATAATCAGCCCCCATTGTAGTTAGTTAGCATGTGTGTCCACACTGGTCACAGTAAAATGGACCAGCATGTGGAAATGGAGCTTTCTGTGTTTCTGTGTTTGTTATCACTGTATAAAAAAGATCCATGCTGCCTTTATTGCTGGATGCACTGTGAGTGTGCGCACACATTAACAACACGATTCACATCACTGTGGAAACAGTTAATTGTTATGAATTTGTTTCATCAGAGTAACAACATTAAAACGTTACTTCAGCGTGAAGTGTGTGCCCAGTTATATAACTGAATGTGAAAAAAGGTAATAGTACAGAGCCCTGCTGGTGACATCCCATATAAATAGAAATAATGAGTGGCCGCGGCTTATTAACGCATGGGAATGAGATAATTAAGTTGTGGCCACAACTTAGTAAGGCATGGGAACAACATCATGTCTTACTTAAGTTGTGGCCATGCATTAAGATCTCGTTCCCACACCTTACAAAGTCGTGGCCACAAATTATTTTTATGTATACAGGATGTCACAGGGCTCTGTATAATACCTCTCTTGTTGTGCATCATAATATCATTATATATATATATATATATATATATATATATATATATACACACCAATCGGGCATAACATTATGACCACCTCCTTGTTTCTACGCTCATTGTCCATTTTGTCAGCTCCACTTACTGTATAGGTGCACTTTGTAGTTCTACAGTTACAGACTGTAGTCCATCTGTTTCTCTGATACTTTGTTAGCCCCCTTTTACCCTGTTCTTCAGTGGTCAGGACCCCCATGGACCCTCACAGAGCAGGTACTATTTGGGTGGTGGATCATTCTCAGCACTGCAGTAACACTGACATGGTGGTGGTGTGTTAGTGTGTGTTGTGCTGGTCTGAGTGAATCAGACACAGCAGTGCTGCTGGAGCTTTTAAACACCTCAGTGTCACTGCTGGACTGAGAATAGTCCACCAACCACAAATATCCGGCCAACAGCGTCCTGTGGGCGGCATCCTGTGACCACTGATGAAGGACTAGAGGATGACCAACACAAACTGTGCAGCAGCAGATGAGCTATCGTCTCTGACTTTACATCTACAAGGTGGACTGACAAGGTAGGAGCGTCTAATAGAGTGGTTCGTCCTCACTCGGAGTTCGGGCCCCGCCTTCCTGACAGCTCTCACAGCCATCATTGGGGCCCGGGGGACGGACGCATGACACTACCCCCTAATACTACTGCGTATATAAAAGGTATAACACTACACTGTCAGAAATAAAGGTTCTGTGCAGGTACATATTTTGTTCATCAAGGTACAAACAGTGTAAATCTTCCCTCAACAGGTTCAACAGTGGTTTTAAGGTCCAGTTGTGCACCTTAAATAAGTTTTTTCCAGGTGAAAAGTTTGTATTTGTACCTTTTCATAATCGAATGTTTTAAAACAGAACAGTAAAATAAAAGCCTGGAGACGAGACGGGGTGTGTGGAGTCAGTACAGCTTAGAAAACAATTTCAATGGATTATGGTTCAGTTATGTTCCCTGACTAAAGGTACTGAGATGTACCCTTGAGGGTTCCACCCCAGTGACAAGAGCGGTACTGCCGCTCACAGTTTACTACCTTTTTTCTGAAAGTGTCATCAACGCTATTACATAACAATACCAGCTCCTCAAATTGTAGTTTGCTACTGCAAGGTATTTTGGTGAGGTTTTCAGGGTTTTGATGTCAGTTCCAAAATGGGAAAATGTACGTAGGGCAAAATGCATCCACTTTGGAACATTGTTGTTTACCACAGGGTGTGATAGCGGTGACAGCAATGACAACAGCATTCATTTTTCCCATAGGCAAAACCAGCTTAGATCCAGTGGTCCTTATTTCATCATGTCACCGACTACAAAATGACAGCATGCCCTCAGTGCTCCATTTGTCACATATACAAGACACAAATTCACACATTTTTAGCTTTTATATACCATGATCACATTAATTACACTGTTAAAATGCTCCTTCAAGGGTTATTAAGTAAGGGAAATGGTTCTATGTTGTATATAATCACCGAAAAGGGTTCTTCTGTTGTTATAAGTTTGACATAATAACAACAGCATATGGTGCTATATAAAAACCATTTTCAAAAAATGTTCTATATAGAACCATATACAACACATTCTCCACCTGAAGAACCATGTTACCATGCAGAGGACCATTTATGCATGAAATGGTTCGGTAACACTTTCTATGAATGTCGCATTTGTAAGCATCTATAAACACATTTATAACATGTTATAATGTATTCATAAGGCATTATAAACATGGTTATAAATATTTATAAAAAATAATTACACTGAATTACACTTTATAGCCATGCTTATTATACATTACGAATTGTTAATATAATGCATTATAAATAGTGTTAATAACATGTTATAATTTCAGTGCCAATGAAGTCAGTCCCAGCTTGGAGAGCGTAAAGTAAAGACAAATACCAAGCTAACGGTGGTGAACATTACCTTTCCCACATTGGGTAAAACACTGATACAGCACTAGTTTAAACTCTGACATTTGAAGCCTGTAATGTGCTTTATTGTGAATGTTTTAGTGTTTCAGTAAATCCTTCAGTAAATACTTCAACTTGAAGCCTCAATCTTAACACTGGAGGAGGCTTTAGTACAGTACGCTTCACTTTACTTAGAGCGGACAAATACGACTTATGAGCTCTTATAATTTGTTATGATCAGTACTTATAATGTATTATGTTATCAATTCATAATGCATAATAAACACGGCTATAATGTGTAATGCATTTTTATAAATATTTATAGCTATGTTTATAATGTCTTATGAATGCATTATAACATGTTATGAATGTGTTTATAGATGCTTACAAAGGTGACATTCATAGAAAGTGTTACCAATGGTTCTATACAAAACCATTCGCTTTACTAAGGAACCCTTAAAGAACTTTTTAAAGAGTTTACCTGCAACATCACACTGAAAAATCACTTTAGCAAAGAAAACAGAGCCACTTTTGTGTCGACAGTAAAGGGTTAATAGCTTTGCAACATTCAAGCAATCTGCTTGGGGGGGGGTGGGGTTTAATTCCAGGCCAGACCATTTGATTAATGTCACCTCACACAAATCCTGCAGCAATGCCTTCCATCAATCAGCCCTTAAGATCCTCAGAGGCCTGAGAAGAGGAGATAAATCGAGCCCTCTAGTTGCCCCGGGGTCGACGGAGTCAAAATAAAAGTCAGCTAAATGATGATATGATAAACACACTGCCCTCGCGACCCATCAGGGGAATTTTCAAAGTTTATGCGGAAACAGTTTTGGCCTACTTTGCTGCACAGTAATCAAAGCCTACCACTAGACTAAAGAACACAACCAGCTGAGATTTGCTCTGTTAACTCCTAGAGGTCACACTTATCACCAGCAACTAAAACAGCATGTGGAGGTTCTGAATGAATTATTTAGTGAGTTAATAGAGAGAATCTCAGCTGACTGTGTTCTTTAGTACACAAGCTCGCTGAAACAAGAGGAGAAAGTCTGTCTAAAGTGCAGATTCTAAACATTCCAGCCAGACCACATTTGTGTTTTTACTGATTTGTTTATAATATAATTTGATTATGACTTGAAATTGAGTTAAAAGTTGGGTCCCACTTTATTTGGATGGTCCCCTACAGACACTCTACAGATACTTATTATATTATTAACAAA
>NW_023494794.1:26577395-26642395 GCF_904425465.1 Colossoma macropomum
AATATTTAAATTCTATATTTCACGTTTAGGTTCAGCGTCGCTCCTAAAGTGTTTTGCTGCGTCTCGCAGATTCACTGCTTGCTTATTTCCGGTACCACAGTCTGTTTTCGCACATGCTCAGACTGAGAAATACGAAAGAAATCAGAGTAAGAGTCACATGCACTGAGAAATCTGATTACTGAGCTAAAATCATCTTTATTAGATTTCTTAATCAGATTTCTAGATCGAAGTATGCTGTTTACCATTTGAATAACGGAATAACTGCATAAATCTGATTATGATCGGATTATGAAGCGTATGTAAATGGACGCAGTGGCAGGAGAGACAACAGATTGAAAGTTTTCGTTGCCTTAATGAACATTTTTAGCTGTTTCCTTAGACAAGCCAATGTTTTTAAGTCGAAATATAGGTTAACCCTGCTTTTGTCTGTCTGTGCCGTCGTGTATTATGCGGTCATTCTGCTGCCTCAGTTCGTTTCCCATGTTCCTCATTGCTCTTTTCATATCACGCTCAGCTCCCTGTCTGCCTTTTCTGTTTGATGTCTCTTAGATTGCAGCTAAAATGGGGGGAGAACAGATGACTCATCTGAACCACTCCTCTCCCGTTGTTGACCCTTCCCTCTACGGCTATGGAGGTCAGAAACGCTCCCTAGATGAAGGAGGTAAGCCGTGAAATGTGTGTTTTTGGCAAAATGGCAAAAAATAAAGTCACAGTTTTGACGTTTCTGTTGAAGTTGGAAGAGACAAAATGCAGCAAAACAGTGATGCCACATTTAAAAAATCTAGCTCAACATTTGTAAAAATGATATATTTAAGAATGAACTGGAAAAATAAACAGTTGACAAAAAAATTAATAAAATAATTAAAAAATAAAAGTAGGAAAATATTAAATTAAGGGCTGATATTCGATCAGCTTCTTTATACAGTGCAGTTTATGCACTAAGCTTATTACTTTATTGCTTATTACTGTAAACTGGATGTCTAGATTGTGTGTCTACAATTGCAATATAAGCAGGAAGCAAAGAAATTAAGCATAATATATTACCTCCTTTAATTTATTTAATTTTTAAAAAGCAGATAAATAACGCAGAAAACATAGTTGCGTGCAAAAGTTTCAACACCCTTGTAAGGATTACACGTCTTGTTTATTTTCAGAGTGAACATGTGAGATTCTTTTACAGGGAACTTTAAATATGGCATTTATTTGAAAACGAAAGAAAATATAAATTGTGGCTTTGTTTTTTTGGTAATTTTGCATTGAATTTTGCATTAAAATGTACAGAAGTGTGTTCTCTGTATTATTTTGACTTAAAAATAAAAGCAAATGTCATTTGCTGTATGATGTTTCACAGAAGCCTCAACAAAATATGAAATCAGATTTTTCAGTCTTTAGCATTTTCACCCTTTTCATTTATTCTAACTTCAGTTCTTTTTCAGGCGAATTAGTTTTTAGTTTTTTGAAGAGATCTGCAGCCTTAGGGCTGAAAGATCAATCACTTTTATATTGAAATCGCAATTTCGATATAAAAGAGTGCAATTTTCAAATCACAAGAGCTGCAGTTTTTTAAAATGATGGCCTACTTTATCAAAAACGTCTTGAGTGTTTTGGGTTAAGTTGTTTTAAGAGTGGAACTTGGGCCTAATAACACAGAGCTTCTGAACTGCCTGTAGGTGAGGTAGACCAATCAGAGGCAACCAAACCTCTGTGTGTTGTGACCTCACAACCACAATTACTGGCAGTCTGGCGCACTGCATTCAGGGGTCAAACCTCAAGCCAGAAACTAAATTCCCAAACTGTCGTCACCACTGAGCAGCTTTTCAGTCGGCAGCTGTGACAGAAGAACAGCTAAACAACCTGGAATCAGCCAGAAATGAACCCAATACCATTCGCCAAACGTGTAGTCTGATCTTCAGAGTCTGACCAAATCAGACTGAGCCATAAAACTGCCGCAATATCAGGTTTAGCTCAGTTTTTTAAATTTTTGCCAGATCAGTATTAATGTTGTTTTGTTCCAGCCAGTCTGTAAAGCATCTTACAGCCCATTTAGTTTGGCGAATGGTGTTGGGTTCATTTCTGGCTGATTCCAGGTTGTTCAGCTGTTCTTCTGTCTCAGCTGCCGACTGAAAAGCTGCTCAGTGGTGACAGTTTGGGAATTTAGTGTCGTCTCATCTTCAGAGTCTGACCAAATCGGCTGTCGGTCAAACGTGATCTTAAAAGTGTCCAAAGTGTAAAAACGTTCAAATGGCTCGAGCGTCTCCTACAGCTCTCAAAGTCATTGCTTAGCAACAGCGTCTGAGTCTTTGTGAAAAATTTCGCCATAACAGCCTGGTTAGAGCACTTCTCAGCCAATCAGCTTGCGTGGCTGGAACTAACGGTTGTATAAATGTAGATTAACAGTGTAAATGTCCTCAGCGCTGAGGATTAAAGTCTCTCTATAATGTCATTTGGACGAGGCTTACATTGCCGAGTCTAAATGCACGTCATGATGGTGAAATATGTTGATCTAGATTCACTGAGCTGGTAAAGGATGTGTCTCATAGCTGAAAACAGTGAAGTTTACCATGCCCTATTTAACTTGGGGGGTCTTGGTGCTCTCAGCAGGGTGCAGAGAGGCTTCTTGGTGTTTTCCTGGTCACCCTGCACTTGGTCTTTGCATGTGGGACTCGGTGGTGCACGTGTGGGTGTAGATATGTGTGGTGTGCGCTGTGCAAAAGGCAGAGCTCTTCAGCTTGCTGTGTTATTTCAGGGGGGGATTACACCTTAGAGCACAAAGTACATTAACTGTTAGGCCACAGCAGAGTCCATGTCATTGTGAGGGCTGCAACGTTTCTGTCCTTGAAGCTGCTGCGCGGAAAACAAGAAGCTTTTAAAACGCGACCAAAACCCTCACGTTCTACAGCTGAGTGGAACAGTTTCAGGAAGTGAGAGGGTTTTATTTGAGCTTCGTAATCAATTCTGAAACCATGCATCGGCTCCCTTATTTGCAGTTCTCTTAAAGCACACAAAGTACAGGTGGATACCAAAGGACAGCTGATCTGAAACAGTGTCCTGTGTGTTATGAACTCTATGAAGCAAATCGCTGTTGTTGGAAGAAAACCTTGTATCTCCAAAATGGTAACTTTACAGGAGAAGGAAAAAACCTACTTTATTTTTAATGGAAGTCAATGGAACCAGATTTTTTTTCAAGTCATTTTGGGTCATTTCTTTTAGTCCATTCATCATGAAATTTACATACAATGTAAAGAGCAACAGGTATTTTCAAATTATGTCAAAAACTGAAAAAAGTCAAAAATGGAGATACGAGGTTTTCTTATGACAGCAGCGATATTTAACAATGTATATAAATAAAACAGGCAAACTTTTTGACATGCTTAATAAAAATCAACAGCAGATCATGGCTCTGCTTATGTTAAGCATGATTAATCATGTAAAACCTTTAATATTACAATTATGTCCAAAGATTTTAATATTTAGCACTGATGACATTTATATCCTTAATCTACATGCAATATATATCACTGCTGTCCGAGCGAAACCTCGTATCTCCAAAATGGTAACTTTACAGGAGAAAGAAAAAACATACTTTACTTGTAATGCAAGTCTATGGAACCAGAATTCTTTCCAAATAATTTTTCGCCGTTTCTTTTGGTCCATTCGTTATGAAATTAGCACACAATGTAAAGGCTAACAGGTGCTTTCAATTTATGCCAAAAACTGAAAAACAAAAAATGGACATATGAGGTTTTGTCCCGACAGCAATGATATGCATGTGAGCAGAAACAAAGAAATTGAGCGATGGGGTTCAATTCTGATCATTATAAACCTTCCATAAGAAAATGAAGTGTAGTAACCTGACTACGTCAGCCTGCTTATATTAAATAGCATTTAGATCGTTTAAAAGACGAATGCATTTTTTTTTTGTAATTTTCGTCAAAATATAATGACTTTTGCACCGTCTCTAAAACATCTACTGGTTTTTGATCATGTCTTTGTGCACCAGCAGAAAGAAATTATACTAACCAGTATCATATGATAGCATAATATCATATTTCACCTCTACCTCCATTGCCTTCCTGTATTAAGTCTATTTTAAGCCTGTGTTGGATTTGGTTTGCATATATAGTTGTGTATTATTTTCACTACAGAGTTTAACGAGCTTTGAAGAAAAAAAATACAAGCAACATTAGGAAAATTTCTCTCCCATATGATATCATAACTATTACAGACATATAAACAAATCTACAAATACATTGCTTTGTAAGGTTGAATTGAAATAACTGGAAATATAGTAAAAAAAAGCTTCAAAAATTTAACTAGATTAAAAATGAAAATTGAAAAAAGTAATTAAATAAAAAATATAAACTCAACCCTGTTTGTAAAACAGCGAGCAAACTACTTTTTTGACGCTCTGTCTGAAGATTGGCTACCGGTAGCTTAATGTTGTGATTAGTGAGGCTTAACTTTTCATTAATGATGGCTGTGCATTCGGGTTTGAAGTTATGCTCGTAGGTATATTTCGGTTTTTCCATCTGAATTTCCGTGCCTAAATCGCAAGGTAAAATATTCAGTAACTGCAAAAAACTACATTTTTTGTAAAAGCTCCCCTTAAATTAACGGAACGTGTTTTATGATCATAAACATAATGCCATATGCTTACAATTTACTGCTGAAAGCCAAAAATCTTAGACGCTCTTTGTATTTTTTTCATAAAAATAATTTTTACAGAGCAGATCACTGAAGAGACGCCGCCACCTGAGATCCAGTTTGTAGCTCAGATTTGTGGGAAAATGGTTCAACTTCCAGTAGAAAAAAAATGGAGTTCAGCTTCTTGTATTACAAGGGTTTAAAATTACATTACCCATCTATTTGACGGGAAAGAAGGCAGTTCCAGCTCTCATAACACCCACCTTTTGAATGAAACTTATGAAACATGAAAGTTATGAAGTAAAGAATATGACTAAGTACGTTTCGGAACCACCCGCGGTTCCACGGAGTTAAAAAGGTTAACTGTAGTCGTATAATTAGATGGTAGATCAGATCACAACGTAGCTAGTTAGTGCTTGTTCTGAGAGCCGTATGGAACCGTTCGGGTATGATCTAGGTAAGAAGTTGGCTTTAACATTTTGGCTCTAACTAGCAGCAACACGTACGACCCTGCAGGCCTTAAGACGAGGCAGAGCCGCTAATTTGAATAAAGCAGAACCACCGATGAAAATAGAACAGGCCTTGTAAATCGTCTATGCGCAGTTGTCTGATTTAACGTTAAATGTGGGTTAAATGTGTTTCTGGCTCTGTGAACACAAAGGTTAGATGATTTCATGATGCTGAGTCAAAATGTGAAAGGGAAGAATGTTCTTGGGAAGTGTGCACAAGTGTGGCTGCCGCACTGTGTCTGTTACGTAACATTAGCAAACCTCAGAACGAATATTGTGTGTTGTAGATCTATTGTGATATACCATATTACCCTCTTCTAGTACTATATGAAGTGATCACTGCATTTCACTTCACAGAAAGGGTAAAGAAAGCATGCGTACTGATTCGAGAGGGACCTTTAACCTACCTTCTGTAATCTGTTTCTGTTTACCTCTGGCTTAACCTAATTAAAGCATTGGTTAATGGGAGCTCTAACTGCGTGAACTCGCCATGAAGGCCAGATTTAGAATGGCTGTTTTGCTTGTGTCACCTTATTTACCTTTTTAATGGATGAGTAACGATAAAAATGACGACGTTATTATAAAATGAATAATATTTAGCTCTGTCTTTCAGTTTACATTGAATTTAAGTATTAAAAATAAGTGATATTAAATATGCAGCTCAGTTTGTAATTAAAAATAAAGCCTGTCTTGCTGTGTATCAGAGTTTTAGCACTCAGCCTGAATCCAAGAGGATAGAAGATCAATAAAATACGTGGCCTCCTTATGCTAATTGTTTATTTTTGCTCATAATAACCAAAAGAAGGAATTACCATCAAAATTACTGCACTTTCAGCTCACAGACAATCCAGACTAACAGTTTCTGAAAAGGTATCTGTGGTGAAACTTGTTTTTTTAGATCTCTATAAGCAAAAAAATGCTAAATTTAGCAGGCGCTGGGTAAATTTTTGATCAAAAATGACCCAAATTCATAAAGATATCACATTTCTGTTAGCATTTACGTGTCAAAGAATGGCATATCTATGTAGCCCAGGGTCTCCTGAAAATAGCATATGGCATGTGTGACTGTCTTGTGTGAATATTTTATAATTGTAATTGTAATTGACCCAAAATACAAAAAAAAATCCCAAAAATTGTAGAGTTTTAAGGGTTAAACCTCAGAATATGTAGTGTAAAGTGAAGCACAGCTTCATAGAGGGCTGCTTTTGGCCGTGGGTTGCCCAGAATAAAATAAAAGTAAAATAACAGTTTGCATTGTGTGACTGGATTCTAAGGGATTGATCCCAAACCGTGCTGACAGTATTCACACAGTAATAAGAGAGAACGCTGTACCATGAAATATCGGCACTGGAGCACTGAGGTCGTAGATCAACACTCTAGTGCCAGTAACTCACAGTATTGGAAGACCTTGACTGCATATTATGATTGCACCGTCTCTAAAACGTCTACTGGTTTTTGATCATGTCTTTGTGCACCAGCAGAAAGAAATTATATTAACCAGTATCATATGATACCATAATATGTTTTACCTCTACCTCCAACTTTTTTTTACCTGCAGGTTTGAAGAAATTGGGCCTTTGCCTTCCTGTATTAAACCTATTTTAAGCCTCTGTTGGATTTGGTTTGCATATATAGTTGTGTTATTTTTGAGTTTAAGGAGTTTTAAGAAAAAAATCCAAGCAATATTAGGAAAATTTCTCTCCCAAATGATATCAGTGTAAACAACCATTACAGACATATAAACACAGTTTCATAGAGGGCTGCTTTCGGCCGTGGTATTGCGCAAAATAAAATAAAAGTAAAAACGATTTGTATTGTGTGACTGGATTCTAAGGGATTGATCCCAAACCGTGCTGACAGTATTCACACAGTAATAAGAGAGAACGCTGTACCATGAAATATCAGCACTGGAGCACTGAGGTCGTAGATCAACACATCAGTGCCAGTAACTCACAGTATAGGAAGACCTTGACTGTATGTTATGATTGTACCACAGTTCTCTATTATTGATATTTATTATCAGCCAAATGGTGCAAAAAACCCCCAGTGTTTACTGACATTTTTAAAAATAATGATTCGTAATTTAATCACATTGAAATAACTGTGGTCTAAATTGACATTAAGGACCAAAACATACTTCACGCAAGGATGCGAACGCAAATGGCAGCGCTCATTGAACGTGTTGCAAACTCTGTCATTCTGTACAAACTCACCGTGCGGTTAAAACACTCGGTACTGAAGGGGGCGATAGAGGACACATCGGAGAGGGATCTACTGTTATTCCAGCACCAGAGTGAGCTGCTTTACCTCTTCCGGTGAAATGGAAATGCGATAATGCATGATATTTTTATGATTATATTTTTTTTTACTTATTTGCGTGAGACTCAACTGCTGGTCTGCTGTGGCAGTTGAGAAGCACGCTGGCGGTGCGAGACCGCTTGGTCAGGCTTGGCTGTCGTTATAGCGCCCCCTTGCTGTAACGCTCAGATTGCAGCGTTATAAAATGCCTTGTGACACATTTTTTCAATGCAACTACGCTCAAAACCCCGTCTGCATCTGCGTCCTTGCGTAAAGAATGTTTTGGGCCCAACAGCACTAGTGATTCACACTCATTTATCCAGTGGGAATGTTTAGTGTGTTTCTAATACCCAGGGTTGGTTTTTAGAGGCGTCGTATTCAAAATAAAGTTGGAAGAAACTGCATTATTTGGTTCTATATTTGGCCGCAGCAACATAGAGCTCTACACAAGTTTAAGCCATGTTGCTTGAACGCCTGAGAAGGTAACGGGGGTCTATGTTTGACGCTGAAAGCCGTTAGCGAGAACAACTGTAGGAAACCCCGGGATATCTACCTTTTGAGCATATCCGCCGAGAGCCGAGGGTCTGATTTGACTTCGGAAATGAGCAGTTTCATCAAATACATGACTAGTGTTCACACCAGTCTGTGTAACACATGCACGTGTGAAAATGGCCTCAGAATCTCTGAAGTGCAGCTCTGTGCAAAAGTCAAAAACCACCCCTCATTTATTCAGTTTCCTGTCAAACCGCAAGCAAGTTATTCACTTCTTCTCAGCACCAGGACAAAAACAGACGACAACATATTCAACAGAGAATCAGACGCCTCAACAGCTGAAAACAGATATGATATAAATTCGTTTTTGTTCGTGTTCACTCTTTGCCTTAATTACAGCTTTTGCTCTTTTCAGGAGACTCGTTTACATTTACTTTTACAGCATTTAGCAGACACTCTTATCTAGAGCGACATACAAAAAGTGCTTTGTCTATCTAGAGAAAGTATCTTTGCTTTTTGCCAATAGGTTAGAGAGAGAAAGACAGTCCTGAGCTCAGATGCTCGAAACAAAAAGTCCCTGTTGATACCCAGAGAAAAAGGAACGGAGTTAAACACAGCGCAGTGCAATACAGTGCAATACCATGTATTTTAGTAAGTGCAGTACAATACATTACAACGGATACTTAGTGCTCATTTAAGTGCTGTATGAAGAGACGTGTCTTCAGTCTGCGTTTGAAGACAGCGAGAGACTCTGCTGTACGAAGACAGCCAGTGGGAGTTCGTTCCACCACCTGGTTGCCAGTACAGAGACTCGGTTTCTCAAAGGAATCTGCAGATTTTTCCACCCCTCCAAAGTTCAGTCTTAGAAGTTGGTTTAGTATTTTTTAGCTTCACACGATCCAAATAATCCCAAACTTTTTTTTTCCCCCCACAATTTCTTTTTCCTTATGCGAGTGGATTATCTTAAATCAACACTCCCCAGAAAAATCTCCTGGAAAAAATTAGTGACTTGTACTTAATTGTCATTTGGACTGGAAATGATGCGAAATAAGTCTACAATACTGTGCAAACATTAGAGACCACCCTTTATTTATGTCTTGCACATACAAAATATGTGGTCTGGAGAGTGAGTTAGAGCAAGGAGTGCGGCTTTGAAGGAGGTCACAAACTGCAGAGAAGCTCCTGCCGAGAAATAAAAGGCTTTGTGTTGGTGGGAAGGTTTGTTCTTATGATCTGATCATATTATGATCTTATGATCTAGAACTCATCAAAAAACTATACAGTTAGAGTTTTGTCCTTTTTTTAGTTCAGTTATTTCAGGATCAAGAATTATTGGCCAGGTGTGCTTACACATACAAGGAATTTGGTTTTGTTTACAGGAGCTCACAGTGCACAGACAGACGTTTACATGTAGTGAATAAAATAAATATACAATAAAATATAAAAAAACGTATTTGTCTTTTAAATGATCTGACGAATGCTGCTTAATATAAGCAGGCTGACATATTACACTTCATTTTCTTGTGGAAGGTTTCGAATGATCAGAATTTAACCTCATTGCTTAATTTCTTTGTTTCTGCTCATGTGCACATCACTTGTGTCAGAACAAAACCCCAAAACGTGTCCATTTTTGTCGTTTTTCAGTTTTTGACACATTTTGAAAATGCCTGTTGCCCTTTACGTTATGTGTAAATTTCATGATGAATGGACTAAAATAAACGGCCCAAAATTGCTTGGAAAAAACTCTGGTTCCATTGACTCACATTAAAAGTGAAGTAGGTTTTTTCCTTCTCCTGTAAAGTTACCATTTTGGAGATAGGAGGTTTTCTTCCGACAACAGCGATTATGTGTTCTTTTGGAAATGGTAGCACTTAAATGAAGCTCGAAGCATCGAAAGTTCTTTAAATGACCGTTTTTACTTATACCGATGGTCATTCTCTCTGAAGGAGCGCCGCGTGAGCATTTCAGCGCTGTCCTCGGCTCATCTGTGTTTGGGAATTTCAGAAACAGAGTTTCTCTGTTGTCCTCAGTGCTGTGGTTTATTACAGCCTCTCAGTAAGTTGGTTCTCTGCCATGGGGCGAATTGTCCCCGAAATGCAGATATGTGCGATTCGACGGCCCACAAGCGGAAACACAGTTCTCTGCTGTCTCCTCTCGTCACTGTCGCGGTATCGTGTTTGAGTGAAGAATGAACAAATCAAATAACTTTCAGCCCAGCTTTGACTGGAAATGTCTTGCTATTTTCTTACGCTCTTTGCCTTTCTCCGTCTCCCCCTACGCTCTCTCGCTAGTTTTTCTCTGTACTCTCTACACACTCTCGTTTTGTCTGTTCCTCTCTTGTTCTGTCTCCTCTCTTTCTAGTGGCTTTACTAGTTTAAAGTCAGTAGGCTCTGTATGAATGTAGTCTAAATTGTATTCATTTGTTGTTCTGTACAATAACTAGAATACAGTATTTTTATGACATGTTAACATTTTCCTTCCCTCCCTGTTTTTTTTTATTTAAAGTAGGCACCCCGCTTGGGGCAATGGTACATCCAAGGTGAGTCACAACCCTTATCATGTCATATATCTTATCATTCATATATATATATATATATATATATATATATATATATATATATATATATATATATATAATTAAATTACATTTAAATTGTTCGCGTTTTAAATAAATTGTTTTAATACCCACTATAAATTCATTCCAGGATCACCTTTTGGCATTTGATGTTTACAGTTATTAGTAGTTTCTGTGTTCATTTTAAATGTTGGCAGAAATACTTTATCATGAATCGGGACTCGTTTATAAACAGTGGAATTTCTCTTTAATATTTCATGTTTAAATGGGTAAAAAACACTGTTTGGCACCTTAAGACATTTATAAATGGTATTTGGTCTTGACTATTTACTGTGCTTACTAAACCCTTACTAAACTCTATTGCATCACATGTTTTGTTGTTTATGTCCAGGGCTATAATGACAGAAGACTTCAAAGTGCCTGATAAGATGGTGGGCTTCAGTAAGTATCTGGTGGGCAGGGGTTCTAAAACACAGACATTTTTGTTGTGGTACGTAATTGGAATGAATTCCATATATTCAACCAGCTAGAGTTTCCTTTCAAAATCTTATTTTCTGAATAAGCAGGTTGTTTGTTTTTGTTTCCATATGTACGGTGAAAACCGTTTCTTTTAGTAGACTTTTTAATTTTAAATTAATTAGAATTGTTCTAAAATCTGATTGGCTGAGCCACATCATTGTAAAACCTTGTAAATTACTTGGATTTTGGACCTAGAACTCCACACATCAGTGGAGTTGTATATTAATGCATGCAGTTAATTTGGGAAATATATCAAAAAATAACATTACACTGATTCAGCACTGAATTAAAGTCGATATACACAAATAAATCAATTCTGAAATCGGAGATCAACATTGATTTGATGCGCTAGGCGATGGAAAAATTGTGGATTGGACTGTGTCCACTCACTGTCCACTCTATTAGACACTCCTACCTTGTCAGTCCACCTTGTAGATGTAAAGTCAGAGACGACAGCTCATCTGCTGCTGCACAGTTTGTGTCGGTCATCCTCTAGACCTTCATCAGAGGTCACAGGACGCTGTTGGCTGGATGTTTTTGGTTGGTGGACTATTCTCAGTCCAGCAGTAACACTGAGGTGTTTAAAAACTCCAGCAGCACTGCTGTGTCTGATCCACTCAGACCAGCGCAACACACACTAACACACCACCACCACGTCAGTGTTACTGCAGTGCTGAGAATGATCCACCACCCAAATAGTACCTGCTCTGTGAGGGTCCATGGGGGTCCTGACCACTGAAGAACAGGGTAAAAGGGGGCTAACAAAGTATGCAGAGAAACAGATGGACTACAGTCTGTAACTGTAGAACTACAAAGTGCACCATAATGTTATGCCTGATCAGTGGAAATGTGACTCAGAAAATGTGTAGGTTTAGTATTGATTGTGGATGAATATTGAATAGCTATATTTCTGACCCCTGGTTTCTGTCACCTACTGTACCTCCTGTACAGAAATGAGTAAGTTTCTCTATAGAGAACGACTCTGAATGACTGACATCTCAACCATTGAATTATGCAGGAATTCTGGAAAGTCTGTGGAATTTACCTTTAAGCAAAGTAAAATCACTGTCCTTGTTTCTTATTGTTTTATTGTTCTTGACTTCTGTTCTTTTTCCCAGTAATTGGAAGAGGTGGTGAGCAGATCACTAGAATCCAGTTGGAATCAGGCTGTAAGATCCAGATTGCTGCTGGTGGGTACACTCTTTGATTTTTCTTCTGCCCTTCCCCAGAGATCGTGCCTCATTCATGTAAATCACATGCAGAATAATCTCACCACTCATGTTGTTTAGAGCTAAGATACAGAGTTATTTCCCTGGCGTGACTGTTTTTCATTTTCTCCTTTTTGCTTTTGTTTATTTACATTTTTTTTTTCTCCCCAATGTGTTTTGACTGTATCTGTTTGTGGTAGGTAAGTTTTGTCGTAAACTGTGTTTTGTGTGTTGCTCCTATAGACAGTGGAGGTATGATTGACCGGCCTTGCACCTTGACTGGGAGTCCAGAGAGCATTGAGTAAGCTCTCATTGTTTTAAGGCATTCTGCAATGTAGCTGTGTGTGTGTGTGAATTTTGCTCTGTGTGAAAGCATTAAAGCTCTCTGGTGTTCTTTACATACGAAAAAGAAAAGGACAAAGAAGAAATAACAGTAGGAGCGCATACAGCCTTTTATTTAAAAGGTCAACCCCTTTAATTATGCTAAGTAGCTTTTTTTTATTGGAAATTTTAGCAGGTTTAATTGGTAAATATGCAAAATCTTTAGTCATTTGAACATTTATCAGCAGTCAATTCTCAGTATTTAAAACATTCAGCATTATCACTAAAAATTACTGCACTCAAAATAGCAAAAACCTGCCCTGTTTTTGAAATCAGATGTGGGACTTCACGGTAGTCAGCATTGCAGTATAATATTATATCACAGTAATAACATCTGCACAGATTATTTGGTGAACTAGTGAGACACACAAACACTCATGGAGCACTTGGCAAATTTTAACACTTTATTTAATGTTTCTTTTAGTTTTATTTTCATTTTTTTAACCATTTTTATTTCAATGTTTACCATGCTTTGTTCTTGAAATGGTGGGACACATTCATGGCGTATAGCTTTAACACTGTGAAGGAGTAGCTGTAGTATATTTTCTTTTTTTAAGCAATATGAGTGAAGTTTGACAGCAATTCCCGTTTCCATGTGTGTCTTCTCTTCACTACTGTCTGCTGGTTCTGACCCCTCTGTTTATTGTGCCCATCAGGCAGGCGAAGCGCCTCCTCGGTCAGATCGTGGACCGGTGTCGGAACGGCCCTGGCTTCCACAACGAGATGGACAGCAACAACGCCATCCAGGAGATCCTGATCCCGGCCAGCAAAGTGGGCTTGGTCATTGGGAAAGGAGGCGACACCATTAAACAACTTCAGGTGCACTTCTCTCTCAAATAAACAATGGAGTAATTGGCTCGTATGTTTTAAATGTAGGAGGGCTTGGTCAATGCATACATACTGACCAAGCCTGTCTTTTATGTTTTGGCAGAATAATTACAATATTGATTGGATTTCTATTGTTTATTGTTTTTTGTTTTTTTGTTTTTTTTTTTCCATGTGCGGTTTTCAAAATCAATTATGTTCGATAGCATGGAACCTTGACGTTTTGGATGTGTTTATATTCAGATTAACATTTGTATATCATCGCTGTTATGAGGAAACCTTCCCTCTCTAAAATGGTGACTTTACAGAAAAAAGAAAAACGTATAGTGTACAATAATATATTTATATGTGTAATAATTTTATTCTAAGTGGTTTTTAGACTGTTGATCGTTTCATCACGAAATATTCATACAATGTAAAACCTTGTGTATAAAAATGTACGTATGAGTTTAAAAGTAGAATAAAAATAAAACTAATGATGGTGTTTATAGGTTTTAATATAACAGCATTGATATGCAAATTGGATAACGAGCCCGGCTTCACTCCCTCTTATCTCCTCTTTGGGCTTCAGGAGAGGACAGGAGTGAAGATGATCATGATTCAGGACGGCCCAATGCCCACCGGTGCAGACAAGCCTTTGAGAATCACTGGGGATCCCTTTAAAGTGCAGGTGAGTCCACTTATGCTTGTTTTGTTTTAACATACACTGGAGACTCATCACCCCTTCAGGGCCATTTCATTCTGTTTAACCACAGATGGGAGCTTTTATTGGTTTAGCGTTTTCTGTGGCTTTAATACAGCTTGGCTTTGTGCATCGTGTCTTCCACAGCAAGCACGAGAATTGGTAGTGGAGATCATCCGGGAAAAGGACCAGGGAGACTTCAGGACTGGCAGAGGTGACTTCGGCTCCAGGCTGGGAGGAAGCAGTTTGGATGTAAGCACATGCACGCCATAGCACATTGCGATTTGTATTGCCAACTATTGTGATTGCACTATGCATTGAAGTATATTAAGAACACTGGTGAACCTGTTTGGCTTGGTTAAAGCCGACCCTGCATTATTTTTGAGCCAACATGGATTGTTGCCCCTTATTTAAAGAATCATTCATCTGAAATGTTAATGCTGCTGGTGTCAGAGGAAAATTCCACCTTAAAGTTGCTGCAGTTTGCATACAGCTGCAGACTCTTCAAGGCCGTTGCTATTGATCCGCTCATCATGAAATATTCACACAATGTAAGAATGATTTTAAATGAATGTGTGCATGTTTGCATGTTGAACTGTGTTCCTTCAGATTCCTTCACGCGCTTCCAGAACATCTGTGATTAGTGAAGACAGGGAAAAAAAAACTCATATAAATGCTCATATAAATCTGCCGCTGGAGGAGTTGTGCTGCATGCACGTTCCTTTTGCTAACAGTAAAATCATTTGATCTGGTTTCCGTGTGTGAAATCGACACTTTCTGTGTGCTGCCGTGTTTTCTATCACGAATATAAAACATGGACAAGGCTTCTTTTATTGTTGGACGCACTTTATTTCTCTCTGAGCGAGCGTGTGAGTTCATTCAGAACAGAACGGTCATCGCTTATCATTGAATTATTGGTCAGTAGCAAAAAAAGTGGGACTTAAAATATGTGTGATTCAAAAAGATTCATCCGATTTCAAAACGATGTATTTCGCTTCACTTAAATCATCACAGGACAATGCGGTAAACTGTAAATGATTTATGAGCATAAAGTTTATGTAATTTTACGAGTGCTCAGTATGAACCTCCTCCAGCTGTACGGACAACATCAACACCATAGTCAAATTCATCCCATACTGGATTGAGCATGTCGGGTGTCGCTGCACTCACGGCTCTTTCAGTGAGATTTCTGAGATCGTCCAGTGTTGTGGAACCAGCGACGAACGCTCTGAACTGTTGGAGGTGCTGGCGAAAATCACGCTGCACAGTTATGATGGATTCACTCTTATTGAAGTGGAGAACGCAGAACGCTTTCTGCTCAGGGGTCTCATCTCCTCACAGACTGAAGCCATCTTCCACTGACAGTCAGAAACTCTATGACCTCCTCTTTCAATTGGATTGTGATTGGTTCCTAGGCGCCTCACGGTTGTAAAAATATGGCGCTTTAAAATCGGATGAATCTTTTTGAAACACCCTGTACTATTCATGTGTTTTCTCGTACAAATTGGTATCAGACTGAATACAAATCTCCAAATTTTGTTGTGCAACCTTCAAAAACCACTCGGATCTGAAACATTCCTTGTTGGGAATATGGGCCCCTCAAAGGCTTAAGAGGACTCATTTGCACACTGTAGCCTCCTGTCAGTTTTGTGGAGGTCAGTATTAATATACTGCGCTGCCCTAGTTTGTGCATTTTTAAATTGCCCACATCTCTCTAGCTAAACCTGAACTTTATAACTACTTTTTTGGACATTTGTACATGACCATATCAATACAAATTCACAGCACTGTGATAAACTATCGCAATTCATTAAATAGGAACACTAAAGTGATGCCAGGCCATGTCTGGTTTATGTGGAAGCTTATTTTGATGCAACATGTCTCTGAACAGGTGGCCGTGCCGAGGTTTGCTGTGGGCATCGTCATTGGCAGAAACGGTGAGATGATTAAGAAGATCCAGAACGATGCTGGTGTGAGGATCCAGTTCAAACCAGGTCAGTGTGGCATACGGGCTCCGGTCTGACCGCTCTGGTGTTATGATCTGAGTGAAGGTCTTGAGGCTGTATCCCCAGAACTCTCTTCTTTCAGGCTTAATTACCTTGAGAAGGTGTGGTGCTCTGCTGTGATTTGCGGAAGTGCAAGTACAGACAACCGAATCTCAGTGGACTGAGGGCGCGTAAGGACAGGGTTACATCATCCAAATCCCTTAAGTCTTTAAAGGAGATGCCACTGAAGTGTTGACGGGTTTAGGAGAGATTAATAACGCAGCGAGTTATTTTACGCACGCTTGTGTCTCAACAGGGAGTCGTCAGTCCTTTTGGAAATTACAATGTTGGTGCTTTTGCCTTTGAATAGCTGCAGCAGGGCTACAAATACAGATGTTAAGGAGATTATATATATTTTTACTTGTATTAAGAATTAAAATAAGATTGTGTGCAAATCTTCTGAGCTATCATAGGTAATTGTGGTAAAACAGTGGTAGAATAAACTTTCTTTGAGGACTGTTTTGCTCCACAACACTGCATGTACCTCTCCAACGTGAATTTAATTAAAAAAAAATAAATTTTATGACAAAATTATCTCAAAGCAGTTGTAAAACAATGTATCAGACTCTGTATTCATGACTATTTTATGTAGTAACTTTCAGTGAGGGAGCTTTTAGAAGCGTCAAATTCTTCGGCTCACCCCTACTGTAAATCGTAATGATTTAACTTTGCAGAAATAAAAAAAATTGTCAAATGCCCTTTTAGGTTTGCTTAAGTATTGTTAATAGACTCTGTGAAATTCTGTTCGTTTTAGGAACTTTGATGGAAACGTGTTCGTCACCGCAGGCTACGAGGAAAGACAGTTTATTCATTATCTGGGTTCATTTATGACAGATTACATATTAAACGAAAACACTTAACGAGGCGCATCGTCAACCTTGTATCTCCAAATTAGTAACTTCACAAGAAAAGGTTATAATGGAAGTTAATGAAACAAAATTTCATTCAAGTTAATATTGGACCATTTTTGTCATTGGACCAAATCCGTTATGAATTTTAACACAATGCAAAGCATAACTGGAGATTTATTATCACCCACCGCTAATTCTTTGGTGATACGAAGCTGAAGTCAGATATTCACCAGCTTCTTGTTTGACTTTTCCCGTTCCACCTTAAATGATGAAGCAGTTACATTCTGGCGCTTTAGGCATCAGAACTGCTGGACTATTTAAGGTGGAACGGGAAAGTTAGCTAGCATGCAAGTAGTGAATATTTATTTTTTTATTTATTTTTTTTAATGCTTGTTATGAAGAAAACGACCATAATACACTGAAGCGACAAACTAAGAAAATACAGTGGTTATCGTAATTTTTAATGGAGAAAATTCTCACATTTGTGGGTTCCTTTGGTCTCTTGCTCAGCCATCTTGCGGCCTTTTCTTTTTTTCTCATATCTCTCTGTTTGGAGTCTCTGAAAAACCTCCGTTTGGGGGGCTGTGTAGGCCTAACACTTCACCCTACCCCTCTATCTCAACAAGAATTGGGACACTCTACCCCTAGACGTGAATGCGCAAAACAGAGGGCTAAGGGCTGAGTGTTAGGGGCGAGGGGTGAAATGGGACTGGGCCATTGTCTTACACCTCTAGTGGAGGTGTCTGCTGGTGTACATAGTCATTTATGTGTGCATCTTTGTTGTGCTGTTGTGTTTCAGATGATGGAATCAGTCCAGACCGGATTGCTCAGGTGATGGGCCAGCCGGACAGATGTCAGCATGCGGTTCACCTCATCAACGAGCTGGTTCACACAGCACAGGTACAACACTCCTCAAGTCACATTGGATGGGTTTTCTCTACTAAGTCCAGCAGAAAGACTTTGAAGTTACACTCATTTTATATGTGAAATTGGATTAGTCGCTCATTAGCTTGTCCATCTTCTTGTGCTTCACCAACCTAAATAGATGGTCATCATGCTTTTACTTACTTGCAGTTTAAAATCCGACTTGGCTGATGTAGTACGTAGTGTTTGAAGTGCTATTCGGACAGGATTAGTTTTACGTTGGAGGGTGAGGGGGGGTGTAAATGTAATTTCCACAGGATGCCTGTAATGCATGTGAATATGATAAGAAATATGGGTATAAATGACCGAGATTGGAGGGGCTACTTCATTTATGCATTGCTCTCACACCAAAAACTTACATATGCCACACATGTGGCTGTCCACAAACAGTAAACTAATATTTAAGTAAGTTTTATGTAAATGCAGTGTCTCTTTAGCTTGGCAGTTAGCAGCAACAGTCCATATTGCTGTGTGAGATCTTTCTTAGCCTTTATGCACTGTAATAGATCATAACCTGCTGCTGTAATGACACTTTCACTGCACACTTTACACTGTAATACTGCTGCAACTCCTAGCTAGTTATCTCTATATTCATTGTGCTTTTAGTTTACTTCATACCACTCAGTGCCTGCTGTCACGTAAATACAACAAATCTGTCTCATATGCCACGTAAATATGCAAATAGATATACTTTATTTCTAGTCTCTTATACTTTAACTTATGTCTACTTTTATTTCTATTTCTAGATAGGTTATGTAAGTTTATGTGAAATTATGTCTTGCTACTGAAACACTGCAATTTCCCGTCAGGATCAATAAAGTTCTATCTATCTATTTATAAAATCAAAACGTTTTAATGTTTAGAGTTGTGCATTGAACAAGGACTCGTATATTAGGGTTGGATAATACACATCAGCTTGGTTTAAGGCACTGAGAATACAAGTAAATGTTTCTTTAAGTGACTCCACACTTATGAAAAACTGTAAAAACGTCTTTTCCACAGGATGTGATGCAGTATTTAGCGAAATGGCGGTTTGCACAGGATTAATATAACCTGAAGTTATTTCTACAGTTTGTTTTATCAAAGGTAAAATCAGTTGGGATCTTTGCTGAAGCCCAATCAGCAAGATTTACTGCGGATTCTGTAAAATATATTGCTGTTTCCCACCCCAACTCCCAGGGTAACAGCAGAGTTGAACTAAAACCATTTTAAAACTATTAGTTTCTCATTTTTGATCATGTATCTGCTGGTACTGGCGGTTATTCAGATTTGTAGCTCCTTAAAAGGGGTGTCATTATTAGGTCATATGAATGGCCCTTGTGGTAAAACCCTCACTGTTTCTTGATCCTCAGTGTTTGGTGGAAACTGCTGTGAAGCTTCAGGTAAAACGTCACTCATTGTGGTGGTCTGTTGTGTCCCCTCAGGAGCGGGATGGTTTTGGGGGTGCGTTAGGATCCAGGGGCCGGGGAAGAGGCCGAGGAGACTGGAACATGGGAGCTCCAGGTGGACTTCAGGAAGTGACGTACACGATACCAGCAGACAAGTGTGGCCTTGTGATTGGCAAAGGTAGCGTTTTCTGCGCTTGTGATTTGCAGCTTTTCACCTTTTCTTAAAATGCATTAAGTGGTTTCTAAATTAACTCGGTTGAATATTTAGCCAAAATATATGATTCAAAATATGCCTGTTTTAATTTTTTTTTTTTTATAATTTTAATTTTTTTTGCTGATCATCAAAATACAACCGTCATGGCTATGCCCTGATGTTTGAAAAAATATATATCATGTTTCGTGAAAACCTCTTGAAGTATTGCAATATTACACTTTTTGCCTTATTGCCCACCTCTTTTATGATTATTTAAACCTCTTATTCACCAGGGTATATTTTGTTTTTTCCATCTGAATTCACATGAACAAATCGTAAGGCAAATTATTCAGTAACTGCACGAAATAAATGTAAAATTTTATTTTATTTATTTATTTTTTGTAAAAGCTCCCCTCAAATTAACAGAACATGTCTTACGATCACACATATTGCTATATGCTTACAATTTACTGCTGAAAGCCAAAAATCTTAGACGCTCTTTGTATTTTTTTATAAAAATAATGTTTACAGAGCAGATCACTGAAGAGACGCCATCTGTTTATAGTTTATAGCCCAGATTTGTGGAAAAATGGTTCGACTTTCAGTTGACAAAAAATTGAATTTCAGCTTCTTTTATTATAAGGGTTTAAAATTACATCACCCATCTATTTGACTGTAAAGAAGACAGTTACAGCTCTCATACGACACCCACCTTTAGAATGTAGCTTATAAAATATAAAAGTTATGAAGAATGTGACGAAGTGCGTTTTGGAACCACCGGTGGTCTCGAGGAGTTTGTTGATGTCCGTCATGTGCACAGACACAGCTTTCACGTCTAATCTGTTGCATTCAAGTTGTTGGCTTCCCGAGTTGTTAAACTCTCAAGTCTGAGACACACATTTCATTGTTTAGGCTAAGTGCTTAGCCTGAGCGTCTTTTCACTCAGCATTTAAGACCACCAGCAGAACTCTCACGCCATTTAAGAGCCCCCCTCTCCTTCATTTCCCATAACTAAACCCGTCCCATATAAGGCCCAGTGAGTTGGCCAGGACCGGGCCTAGTCCATGAACTGAACGGTCAGTGTCTTCATTCATTGCTCTGTTGTGCCTGGAGAGCTCATAATGGCTTCATTATTGCAGAAGTTAAATTTGTTTGACAATAGCTTAATGGCCCATGCCTAGTCCATCGGCCTTGGCGAGGAGTCCGAGGTGGGCGGGGACTCATTGAGCACTGTTTTCAGTCTGGGGTCGGGTTGGGTCAAGCGAGTGTCACCCTGAAGTGAACAAACGTGTAATTGATTTTGGGGACATCCCTACACCCCCCCACCTCCCCCTTTCACACATACACCCACAGGAAGCTTTTTAGAGACATTGTCGCTGAGCAGGGGACCACGAGACAAAGCCCTGTCTTCAGCCTTTCCCTTCATAAGGTGAAGAAAAGCCTGGATTCAGGGAAGGATACGCTCCAATTTTGTCCATCGCTTATGCTGCTGAGGAGGCACTTCTTCCTTGACCACTGATGATGTGTCAGTCTGTTAGTGTTACTTGTTGTCTCACCTTCTGTGAAAACAAATTGTCAGCCATTGTCTGATTGTTATACATGTTAAACGGGTAATGAATGGAAAAGCACTTGGCAGCCCAGCAGCTTTAAGTGGGAATGCGCCCAAGTTTTGGCCTCTGAAAACGGTAGTTAGAATGTGCTAAATTGGCACTTTTTAGTTTTTGGCTGAAACAAGGAGGGGAAAAAAAGGTCAGAAGTGAATTTTGATCAGGGAAAATAACTTAAAATATATGTTGATTTAAAAACGCTGTTTGGCCCTTTGCTTCCCTGTGCTGGTCATTGGAAACACTGTTGGAATAGCAGCAAATCAACAGTCAAAATGTTGGCCGTGTGGATCCCTTTCACGGTTTCTGCAAGAGACAGTCTGCTTGTCACTGTTCATCTAGTTCAGGGGGCGGAAACACGTGGCTCTATTACTGCCCTGTTGTGGCTCCACAGCAGAATCAGATTTGTAGGTAAAAATAAAATAATCCTCCTTTACAGTAAAATAAAGCTCTGCTGATCGTTCAACACAGTTTAACAGTAAATGGTCTTAAACTCTGGAGTTAATGTAGAACTGCTAATTCACCCTTTAACCCTGAAGGCTGGTGCGCAGACAGAAATTTCGCCCAGCTGGTAAGTTGCTAACGAAATGTCAGAGAGATTTTTGAATACACATCGATAATTTAAAGACGAATGGGCTTATTTGCCCGTTCCACCTTAAATGGTGCAGCAGTTACATTCATTTAAGGTGGAACGGAAAAATTCCATCAAGAAGCTGGCGAATGAGAAGCGACTTCACCCTCGTAAAATGTTGAACGTTGAGACATTTTACAAGAAACTGTTCTACTTCTGAGGAAAAGTTTCCTGCCGGAGATGCGGGAAAAGCGAGTACAGCTGAGCTAAAGTTCAAAGCAGAGCAAAGCAAGTCTGCGTTTTCTGTTATATTATATTTTTAGCCTATACTAGAACATCAGCACATACTGAGGCATATTCACAGCCACAATGGTAAAATGGACAGAAAAGTTTGGCCCCCAAGGTGGTTTCAAGTTGGTTGAAAGGACACAATGGCGGCTCTTAACGTTTGGGTTGCCGACCTCTGATCTAGAGTATCAAAAGAGAGGGGCAAAGCGCCCAAGAACATCTACACAACAGGTTTGATGACATTTGAAAATAAAACATCCTGCTCGATATGCAGAACAACAGGATTTCACTCAAAAACAATGTCAGCAAATTCAAATGTTGAAACGTAGTTTTATTACAAACACGTTACCAACTTGAGGAAAAGAATCTGCACTTTCAGTAGAATTTCTCCCTTTGTTTTAATGAGATATAACTAATGAGTAATAATAAATATCAAATTACAAGAGGGTTTTTTTTTATGTCTGTTGCTGGATCTTGCATTGGCTTGTTAGTAATGTTTTTATTGTCTCTTACCATAATTGTGGATTCTCAAGGTTCAGCTTGTGGGAATAAAACAGAAGCATATATTTTGAAACAAATACTTACAAAGATAAGATCAACAGAGAGAAATGTGAGGGTTTTTTAAAGAAATTGTGTGTGAATTTCAATGATTCATTACTAACTTTTTTGAGCGTGGGGATAAAATGAACATAAACTGCAGTTTTTCATCCAGTGAGAGCAACAGCGGCTGCATGTTTCAACTCCTACTGTTATGATTAATGTGTTCAGTTTGACATGATATAAACTTTTACCAGTGAAGTATTTTGAAAGGATATGCGTAGTTTGTTTGATTTAGGTATTAGGTCGGGCACTTAAAAATATATATATAATAACTTGAATAATCATCAAAATAATCAATAGATTACTTGATTACTGATTTAATTAGCAAAAAGGATAAGACAAATACCTCTCATAGGTACATAAAAATGGCCCTAGTACTTACTGTTGTCACACCTTTGTGTTTTCCTCAGGCGGAGAGACCATTAAGAACATCAACCAGCAGTCTGGAGCTCATGTGGAGCTGCAGAGGAATCCTCCTCCCAACACTGACCCCAACGTGCGCATCTTCTCCATCAGAGGCACCCCGCAGCAGATCGAAATGGCCAGACAGCTGATCGACGAGAAGATAGGGGTACGAATTGTGGATTTATACTGAAGCACGGACTTCACTTGTGTTTGCATATGATGGCATTTGGATGGTCAGCTGGGTTACAATACTTTTAAAAAAAAATACATGTGACTGTGAGAAGTGTTTACACAGTAGTGGAATACAGATACACAATATACACCGATCAGGCATAACATCATGACCACCTCCTTGTTTCTACGCTCATTGTCCGTTTTATCAGCTCCACTTACTATATAGGTGCACTTTGTAGTTCTACAGTTACAGACTGTAGTCCATCTGTTTCTCTGATACTTTGTTAGCCCCCTTTTACCCTGTTCTTCAGTGGTCAGGACCCCCATGGACCCTCACAGAGCAGGTACTATTTGGGTGGTGGATCATTCTCAGCACTGCAGTAACACTGATGTGGTGGTGGTGTGTTAGTGCGTGTTGCGCTGGTCTGAGTGGATCAGACACAGCAGTGCTGCTGGACTGAGAATAGTCCACCAACCAAAAATATCCAGCCAACAGCGTCCTGTGGGCAGCGACCTGTGACCACTGATGAAGGACTAGAGGATGACCAACACAGACTGTGCAGCAGCAGATGAGCTATCGTCTCTGACTTTACATCTACAAGGTGGACTGATAAGGTAGGAGTGTCTAATAGAGTGGACAGTGAGTGGACACAGTGTTTAAAAACTCCAGCAGCACTGCTGTCTGATCCACTCACACCAGCACAACACACACTAACACACCACCACCACGTCAGTGTTACTGCAGTGCTGAGAATGATCCACCACCCAAATAGTACCTGCTCTGTGAGGGTCCATGGGGGTCCTGACCACTGAAGAACAGGGTAAAAGGGGGCTAACAAAGTATCAGAGAAACAGATGGACTACAGTCTGTAACTGTAGAACTACGAAGTGCACCTATACAGTAAGTGGAGCTGATAAAATGGACAATGAGTGTAGAAACAAGGAGGTGGTCATAATGTTATGCCTGATCGGTGTATAATATTTTGCCTTCTGCAAATATTAACACCAGTATTTTTTTAATATTAAAGTTACTGCGAGTTGAATAGCCGCTCTCAACGCATTTTTACACAAATAAGGCGCCAATTTCTTCTCTCATCGTGAGCAGCTGATCAGTCAAAAAATTTGTCCTCAATGTTGTTAGTTTTCTTTGGTCTGTTTTTAGCCAGACAAATCGGCTTAAGCTACAGGGGCCTTCATGTATTTAACATAAAGGCTCCTGAAATTAAAGAAAGAAATATAACTGTGACTGACAGACGTGCACCAGCGCTACTGACTTGAAGACATGAAATTGGAACTGCCTGTTCTGAGACTTTACTTGGTAGAGAAGTTCTTTCTGCCGCCGGGGTTTTGCTTGAGATTGGATTGCAAACTTGTTGAAAGTCATCATTAGAATTGGGCTAATTCACGTAGCAGAATGAAAGTGAAAACTTGCCAGACTGAGGATGTGGGTTTTTCTTCTCTGAGCAGCTTGATACCTTTTGAGATAAAGAAAAATGTTGCCTTGTGACTGGCACTATTTACACGGTTTAAATATGCATCAGTTTAATCCACAGATCTGAAGGTGGTGATTGAGCTGCTTTGATTTTGAGATGTTAGAAATAATTGTGATTATTATGAATTAAGTTAATTTTATTTGAATTAATTAGTCTTTTTTTTTTTGCCCAGAAGACATTTTATTTTTTTAAATTTTAAATAATTATGAACTGCACCAACATAATTGAATCGAATTGAATTGTGGTGAAATTCGAAATTTCATTATACGTATATTCAGAATTCATTGTCATTAAATTAATTTTAATTCAGTTAATTTTAATTGAATTAATTAGTCTGATTTTTTTTTTTTTGGCCAGAAGACGTTTTATTTTTAAATTTTTTTATTTTAAATAATTCTGCACCAAAATAATTGAATAGAATTGAATTGTGGTGAAATTTGAAATTTCATTATACGTAGAATATTCTGATTTTTTTCCTAAAATTCCTGAATATTTTTGAATCTAGGTCAGTTTTATTAACAGTATTTATTACTGTAATGTTCCTAACGCTGTTTTTAACAGTGGGTGTACATAAACCAGTTTGTAAACTCTCTCTTGCTGCTTTTGGCTCTCTAGTAGGTGGTCTTAATACATCCCCCAATGCTTTTTGTTTTGGGGTGCACTCGCACCATTAGTAAAAGCGAGGGGTTTATCCTGCCCTCTACCAATCAATCAGCAGTGCTTAATGGAGTGCGTGAGGACCTGTGTGACCTTTCAACCTTTGTTCATTGACTCTGCCTCTGTCCTCTTCGTGCAGGCCTCAGGGTTGGGGGGCAGCAGCAGTTTCGGCCTCAGTCCTTTCACCCAAGGACCAGCTACCCCGCACCAGAAGTGAGTGTTTCTGTCTTGAAATTCTATAGTTTAAACATTCAGCCTTATTTCTGCTGGGCTCAGAGAAGCCGCTGTGTGCTTAAACACACTCGCCTTCATCTCATAAGGGGTAGAATGCAATTTTGACCTTTTCTCTTTATGTTGTTTAGTTCTGTTTTTGCTATTTTACCCAATAAAAAACTTGCTAGATTTACTTCAGTTGTTAACCTCTTCAACTCCTTGAGACCACCGGTGGTTCCAAAATGCACTTCGTTATATTCTTCATAACTTTTATATTTCATAAGCTACATTCAGAAGGTGGGGGTTGTATGAGAGCTGAAACTGTCTTCTTTCCAGTCACATAGATGGGTGATGTAATTTTAAACCCTTATAATAAAAGAAGCTGAACTCAGTTTTTTTTTTCTACTGAAAGTCGACCCATTTTTCCACAAATCTGAGCTATAAACTATAAACAGATGGCGTCTTTTCAGTGATCTGCTCTGTACAAATGATTTTTATAAAATACTACAAAGATTTTTGGCTTTCAGCAGTAAATTGTAAGCATATAGCAATATGTGTGGTCATAACACATTTTCTGTTAATTTTTGGGGAACTTTTAAAGAAAAAAAAGATGAAAAATTTACATTTCATACAGTTACTGAATAATTTGCCTTACGATTTGATCTGAAATTCAGATGGAAAAAAACAAAATATACCCTGGAGAATAAGAGGTTAAATATTAATAGTAAGCCACTGTTAATCTACGAAACAGATTTAGTAGAGCATTAAAAATGGGTTTTATTAGGAAAAAGATGTATAAATATGCCGTGATGTATCCCAAAACTGTTAAAAATCTTAACTACACTGTGATGTAAATTTTTGTCCGTGCTGCCCACCACTACACTGAATTTAATTGTGCTCTTGAGTCCTCCAGTGTGTTCCTAAACCTCTGAAAAATTAAATACTGTAAAATATTATGTACCGTGAAAATGCCCTTTATGTATTGTGATATCGCTGTTGTCAGAAGAAAACCTTGTATCTCCGTTTTTGACGTTTTCCAGTTTTTGACACAGTTTGTCAATACCTGTTGCCCTTTATATTGTATGTAAATTTCATGATGAATGGACCAAAATAAATGGCCCAAAATGACTTGGAAGTCTGGTTCCATTGACTTACATTAAAAGTAAAGCAGTTTTTTTCTTCTCCTGTAAAGTTACCATTTTGGAGATACGAGGTTTTCTTCTGACAACAACAGTGTATTTTTGCCCTTTCGCCCATCCTCAGTATTCCCTTTGGTCCCCCCTTTCCCGGTGGTGTGGATGGGGTTGTTTGTTGAGGTTTTGTGACCTGTTTTGTTGGCGTTCTACTAATTATTGTTTCTGTTTTTTGTTTTTTGGTCTGCTAGTGGACCGCAGACTTTCATGACTGGAGGATGGGGTGCTACATACCAGACATGGCAGCCTCAGGGCCAGCAGGACCCCAGTGAGTTCTCAACCAGTGCTGTATATATGATCTCAGTAGAGCATATAGAGCATGGACAGCAGGCAGTATTGAAATTATATTGTCATACATTTTAATTTGGCCATTTTCCATGCATAAAATTCACCAATGAATCAGTAATGACAGCTGAACAACCAGCAACCCTGACCAAAATAATTAGCATCTGTTGGATCATGCACAGAAATATCGGGAACCGTGATTGGTCAAGGTTTTCTTTTATTATTATTATTATTATTATTATTATTATTTTAACATATCGCTGCTATCGGGAAAAAAACTTGTATCTCTATTTTTGTCGTTTTTCAGTTTTTGACATAATTTGAAAGTGTCTTTCCCTTTGTGTGTAAATTTCATGATGAATGCAACAAAAGAAAAGACCCAAAATTACTTGGAAGAAATTCTGGTTCCATTGACTTACATTAAAAGTAAAGTATGTTTTTTCCTTCTCCTGTAAAGTTACCATTTTGGAGATACGAGGTTTTCTTCCAACAGCGATATATTTAATTTGACTCACCAGCTGACCTTTACACACTGTCAAACAGTCAGGATGAACAGATAGAAATGAGTTTTGTTTTGTTTTTTTTTTTTGTTTTTTTTTAAACTTTGGACGGAGGTGTGTGTGTGTGTGTGTGTGTGTGTGTGTTCAGTAGTTGACAATTATAATTTGTCATATAAACGTAGGGTTTATGTGAACATGAAAAACCCAGTTTTTCATCCAGCGCCTGCTGTTTCAACTCCTGTTATTATGAATGTGTTAAATTTGACACCATATGAACTTTCTCCACTTTATTTTGAAAAGATGTGCATAATTTGTTTGTTTCATTTAAGTTTCAGTTTTGGCCTTTTTTTCAAATCTCTAATTACTTGATTAATCATCAAAATATCAGTTGTTTATTTGATTTGATATAATTGATCATGACAGCCCTAATTTTCGAAGATGAGATTCTCCCGGTGACTTGGCGCACTAAGACTGGCTCAAATGAATCACAGCCTGCACATTTCACCACCTCTGTGACATGAATAGCTGATAACTGCACAGAAATGAGAGAAACTGAAACGCTCTGTTTCATATGCATCACTTGTCGATTTCCTCTTGTGGTGGTTTAGTTCTCCAACACTGTTGGTCTCTCGTCTGTTGTAGGTCACAATGGATCTCAGACAGGGCAGATGGATTATTCCAAAGCGTGGGAGCAGTATTATAAGAAGCTAGGCAAGTGTCCCTCAGAGTGTCTCACTTTCGCTTAAACTTTTTTCTGCTAATTTGTGGGTTTTGATGAGATTCAGGGTTTTTTATGTTTAGTACTTTAAATGTTCAAAGAGTACTATAGATATTTTGTCGCCGTTGGAACAAATTTTTATTTTTATTTCATTATTTATTTTTTACATAATTTGAAAACACCAGCTGCCCTTTACGTTGTGTAAAACTTCATGATGAAATCAACAGAATTAAATCTCATGGCGTTGACTTCCATTAAAGGTTAAACAAGTTTTCTTCTATCAATTTACTGTTTGAGACACAGTTTTGTTCTGACAGTGACTATTTTTGCCTTTCCATTTGTAGAGACTTTTAGAGACCTTTTTCTTATTTTTTATTTTTTTTGTGGGGGGGGGGTTTGCAATGATGACCTTCACCATTTATTTATTTATTTATTTTTTTTATTTATCTATTTATTTATTTTCTCACTATCTGTTCCATTTGACTTTACCCACTGCGCTTTTGCTTTGTGTAAGCCAGCTTTTGGTGGGAATACTTGGTGTTAAAGTTGCTGCCTCAGGATGCTTAGACACAACAACTTAACCGTAAATTTAGTGTTGTGCACTGGTGCTCAGTTACTCAGTTTACCATTTAAGGTGCCAGTATTCAGATACTGAAATCACTATTTGATTATTCGGGAAAGTGGGCGAGGGAAAAAAACAGACGAACTGTGCCGTAAAATGCTAATTTAACGTTTTAATAACACATTTGCACATATATAATCTGAAACGGGTGCCTAAATATGAGCGCGTTGCCAAGAACACATTGTTCAGGACAGGAGAAGGTGAGCTATGCTGATGTGAGCTACATCCAGAAATAGTGAAAATGTAGCAGTATGTGAAAGTTTGAACACATCTGGTCAGATGACGTTTTGTTGATTTCCTAAGTGAAAATAACATTACAGAAAAATGTAATGAAATGTAAAAGTTATTTATAATTTTTTTTTTTAGTGCATAATAGTTTATCAGAAGAAAACCTCTCCATTTTTGTCAGTTTTCAGTTTTTGACATAATTAGAAAATAGATGTTCTCTTTTACATTGTGTGTAAATTTCATGATGAATGGACCAAAAGAAACAGTCCAGAATAACTTGGAAAAAACTCTGGTTCCATTGACTTACATTAAAAGTAAAGTAGGTTTTTTCGTTCACCTGTAAAGTTACCATTTAAGAGATGAGGTTTTCTTCCGACAACAGCGATATTAAACATGCATTATAGATCTTTGGCACAGGCCACGTTTTTCTGATATATTAATATTAAATAAACAGTTCACTGTAGAGGCTGTTTTATTAACTTATTTCCACTTAGAAAATCAACAAAGCATCATTTGACCAGGGGCTCCCAAACTTTAGCATATGACTGTGTGTTTATTAGACAAACTGACATGTTGGCATATCGTCCACTGAGGAGGGAGAAAAAAAAACCTGTAGAAGACATCAGTTCTTCTTAAATCTCATAGCTTCTCAGAGTAGCTGACGTCATTTCAGTATTCAGAGGTAAAAAGATTGAATATACTGATGTCCTGTGGTTTGGATGTGTTTAGGTCAGCAGAGCCAAGCCCAGAGCACTGGTCCAGACTACAGCAAAGCATGGGAGGAGTATTACAAGAAACAGAGTAAGTTCTTCTGTCCTGCATCATCTGATCTTTAAAGGAGTGTCCAGCATATTTCAGCATAAGCTCTTACTGCAGAGTATGGTCGATTACAATGGACTGTGATTTCAGTGGATTTCCCTGCACTGACATAGATGTAAACTCATCGCCTTTTGGTGAAATTTGCTGTTTTGAATGCAGAATAAGCTGTTCAAATGTATATTTTGAGATTTTATGAGTTGTGAGTTTTAAAAATTGTGACCACAACAGGTGAAATGACATTTTACTGATTTTCTAAATGAACGTAAGTTAGCACGTCTAGAGCACACGTGTGTCTGACGTTGATTTAGAGTGCATGTGTTGCAGTGGGCCGTTATGCCTGCTATGAGAGCTAATCACACTTCTACAAACTGTCAATTGGCAATCATTGGGGTCCAAACACTATGCGCCCTATGGAGTCAGTAGAAAACACATAATGGGTTTGTAGAATATAATAATTGTTGTGGAGGGACATCAGTAGGAGATGTCTTCAAATTGTCTTCATAACACACACTCACACACCCTATATATATATATATATATATGTGTGTGTGTGTACACACACACAGTACAATATTTGGCCCTCACAGTTACCCCTGCACTTTGTACCCAGAGTGTTTGTGGAAATAAATCAGGGGGTTAGTTTCTGAGCTCGTCACTTTTTCATTGCTCGAGTTTTCAGTTCTAACTAAAAAAAATCACAGAAAACATAACTTGAAACAAAGTAATAGTAAAAGAAGCCAAAGAGCATTTACTAAATTCCATCATTAATAACATGGACACCAGAAAAGCTTAAAAAAAGTTTTGGATTTTGATTTTCTGTTTGGGGGAAAACTCACAAAGTGGTGTCTGTTAATTAGTGGTGCAGTACAGATGCGGCAGATTAGAAAATGCTGGAGTTTTCCTTTAGTTCAGTCATCTTATCAGTCGTCTTTATTTTTTTTTCTTTCTGGTGGTCTATTACTTTCTGTCTTTCATGCTTGTTCTTTCTTTTTCTTTTTCTTTTTCTCTTCCCCCTCTTAGGTCAGGCTGCAGCTCCTGGGTCTCAGCAGAGCTCCCCTCCAGACTACAGCGCTGCCTGGGTGGAGTATTACAGACAACAGGGAGCTTACTATGGCCAAGGGGCGCAGCAGACGCAGGCTCCGGGCCTTCAGGTACGCACACGCTCAGATCTTTAATATGTTAAATATCGACACTTCACCACAACAGGGCGGGGAAGGGGGTGGGTGGAGGCGCACAATGCATAGATATATTAAAAAATTTGAACACCCCTGTTCAAATTATGCATTTTGTTGATTTTTGAAGTGAAAACACAACCTCTACAAGACACAAATTTAAAAATTAAGTTTTTTCTGTGTTTAAGATATTGAAAAAATATATAAACATAAAGTTCCATAAAACACATCGTCTGCAAAGTAAACTTTTTTTCATATTTTAGGTATTTTCTGTTTTACCCTTTAATGTTCTCACCAAGAAAAAAACAATGTGGTATGTTTTATTTTTTTTGGGGCAATAATAAAAAAATTGGTGTTCTTAGTTTCTTTTTTGACCCCACAGTTTTTAAAATATTCACGTCTGCCAAATGGTCGAGATGGCACTTTTGGTATGTATAGTGACTCAAAATATGCTTTACCAAATGGTTGAGCAGAACATTAAAGGGTTAAGATATTGAAAAAATATAATGTTCTATAAAACACATCTACAAAGTAACAAATTTGATTATTTTCTGTTTGATATTAAAGAAAATTTAATAAAATGTTCTGTAAAACACATCTACAAAGTAACATTGTAATATTTTAAGTATTTTGTGTTTAAGATATTGAAAAAAATATAAATCCAAAATGTTCAAAAACTTTTGAACTTTTTTTTTCCCCCCAGCATATTAAATTCAGCAAATAAACAGTGATTGTACACCGAGTGTTTTCTGTAGAGGATGAGTTAAAAAAAATCAACAAAACGTGTCATTTGACCAGTGACGCCCTTAATGTTGTATCATGACTGTAAATTTCATCTGTCGTCTTTTTCTCTCCCGTAGGATCATTAGAGCGGATTCCCTTTAGTTGAAGATTTTTGAATGATTGAGAAGATGAAACAAACCTTTTGTAACAGAGGTTTCTAGATTTGCAACGCCTTGAAGACTTTTACTCTTAGTGAGAAACACTAGCTGTAGAATGACTTATACAATTAAGAATTTCTAAAATCAGGAACGTAAAAATTGTTACTAAATACTTGTGTACACCATTATTTGAATGAACAATTTCCGGGATCCTTTTTGGATAAATATAGCTGTGTTTTTGTTTTCTATTCTTCCTTTTTAATTCAAGTGAATCGCCAAAACGAACCCCGGAGTTGTAACATTTCAGCAATCGCAATATAATCTATTTTTTCTAGTTCTGTTGCAATAAAATCGTAATTATGGGCTTAGCAGTCTTGAATCCATTTTTGTTTTGTTCTTGTCATGAAATGTTTTAAGAATGTGTAAAAAAAAAAAAAAAATGTTTTTCTTTCTTTTCCTTTTACATAAAGCAATTTTAATTCAGTGAGATAAAAACTGTGATGTTTTTGTTACAGGAAAAATGTTTTTGTTACACAATACGGTGAGTGACGTTGGCAAACAGCAGTCAATTCCTAATTTAATTCCTCTTGTGTTTTGTATTCTGTTTTTTCATTGTCATTTTATTGTACTCTGGTTTAAAAAGGTGCAATATCTTATTTCATATTTGAAACAAAGATGGATTTCTCTAATATTTTGACAGACGTTTAACTTGTAGTTCTTAGAGTTATTTTTTTTAGGCATATGGAAATGTAATGGATAATTTTTTTATTACCTTGATCTGATGTGGGAAAAGGGGGGTTCTTGCATATTATTGTGAGTTTATTGCCTTTGCTATCTTGTAAAACTATGTATGTACACTCAGATACTTGACTAAATACTTTATTTAAATATATATATATATAATTAAATCAAAGAAGTTTTTTTTTTTTTCATGGAGTCATTTTTGCAGGAAAACTGTCCCTGTTTTTCTGTTCTGTTTTTCATACTGAAATTTTTCAAAGATCGTGAATGTGTAATTTGAAATTTGATGTTGCATCTTCATATATGGACAAAATGAGAGATGATAGGTTTTTATGTATGTTCTGTACTTAAACCGTTCAAGACTGCTAAGCCTCCAGATTCCTATCTGTGTATTAATTAATTGTAGTTTTTTATATTCTAAGTATTAAGATCAAAGTTGTCTTATTTGGTACCACCCAGCTTCCCTGACGCCCCAACCAGTACACACTGTGGACTCATGTACAGTCCGATGCTAATAACTTTTTAAGTAATTATTTTTCTTTCTACTCTGTGTGATCTAATATATGTATGAATGATTAGTTACAAATTGAATCTAGTATTAACTTCGTTGCTTAATGAAAAGGGATATTATAATTTCAAATGTTTAATTTTAGTGTTTTTTTTTTTTGTTTTTGTTTTTTGTTTTGTTTTTTTTTTCTTCCTCACATGTACAGGTAACCGTGTATTAAAAACATCAAAAGACTACTTTTTGTGTTTTTTCGTTATTGTAATCCTTTCCGTTCTTTTTCTTTGGTTCGCTGTAACACATTCCAGTTCATACGTGTTCACTTGAAGGGCCATATAGCCGAAACTGGACAGTCTACAGGTCTCTTCCTGTAACGTTTTGAAGACGACTCTTTATGTATGTGATGCATCGCTTTGTATTATTTGTGGTGTGTAAAGAAGAAATATATTTTCTATGCTACTTTATTATAACCTTTAACAGCTGAAATAAATGGCACGCAAGTTACGTGTGGTAAGATGCAAAGTTCATTTATGCAGTTAAACTTTTTTTCTTTTTTGGTGAAGCTGATTATTATTATTATTATTATTTTTTTTTAAACTTGTAAATCTGATCCGATAACGTAGGCTTAATGTGAGGCAAGTCAGTTAAAGTTGAACCCTTTAGAAGCTGAATTATTACTGCCAGTTGCAACAAAATCCAAATGAAATTCCATATGATGCATGTTGTCAACATGCAAACAAAATGTTTTTTTTTTTTTAACATTATTTAAAAAAGCTTTACATTGCATCCAAAATGCACAATGAATGGACCAATAGAAACGGTCCAGAACTAATAGGACTAAAATCTAGTTATGTCAACCTACATTAGAAGTTAAAATAGTTTCATAGTGAATTTATGAAGTGAATTATATTTACATTCAATTTTCAGTCTGTATCAACAGAGTCTGAACAGGAGATGTTTCTTCTTTCCGCAAAACACCAAACACAGTATATCAAATCAGAATGGTAAAAAAAATCACAACCCCCATTGTAGGATGGATTAAATATTTCATTTTCCAAAGAATTTCTCTACTTTTTCAATGACAAGTTTGAAATAATACTAAAAGAACTGCAACTTGCAAGTGTTTCTATACCAGCCTGTCTGCGATGCCTGTACAAAGAAGAAAATCTAAGTCATCCCTCACTTTTGTCCTTTTATATTATTGTACTTGCGTGGCAGGAACACATCTGTCCACCTTTGTAATTGGAAACCTTATGAAATATCAATGTCAGCTAGTCTGTATGAAAAAGCGAACAATGAAAACGTTCATGCAGGTCATTAAAGTGAGAGAAGGAAGTGGCAGAGGAGAGTGGTTCAGTCCTCAGGCCTGGACTAATGCGGTGTGGGTAGTAGTTTCTCGCCTGAGGCGTAGCAATATGTGGCTGAACAGCAGGAGAAGTGCAGCTCCACGGATCTGTAAGTCCATTAACCTCTTAAACCCCAAGGGTTCATGTGTAGGACTTTCAGAACTACGCAACTTTAAAATTAGTTACTGAATGACACGAAACATTTTAAAATTAGTTACTGAATGACACGACACATTTTTAAAATTGGTTACTGAATGACATGACAAATTTAAAATTAGTGAATGAATAAAATGACATTTTAAAATTAGTTACTGAGTGACAACACGAATTTCAAAATTAGTGAATGACAACACATTTTAAAATTAGTTACTGAATAACAACACAAATTTTAAAATTAGTGAATGATGACAAATTCTACAGTTAATTTTTGAATGACAACACACTTAAATTAGTGAATGGCATGACAAATTTTAAAATGAGTTACTGAATGACACGACACAAAATTAGTAAATGACACCACAATTTTTTAAAATTGGTGAATGGCATGACAAATTTTAAAATTAGTAAATGACACCACAATTTTTTAAATTAGTTATTGAATGACAAATTTTAAAATTAGTGAATGACATGACATTTTATAATTAGTGAATGCATACAATGTCAAATTTTAAAATTAGTTACTGAATGACAACAAATGTTAAAATTAGTAAATGATGATAAATTTTAAAATTAGTTACTGACTGACAACACGAATTTTAAAATTAGTGAATGACATGACAAATTTTAAAATTAGTGAATGAATAAAATGACACATTTTTAAATTAGCTACTGAATGACACATCATAGATAAATAAATTTCAGAAACACCAGGCAGCATATTTACCACAAATGTTTGTAAAAGCCTACTGTGAGGAAACTGTTACAAAATACTGAATGTTTTGTGCTGAAGTGCTCACTGTTCCCAGCCTTTCCACTCTGATCCTCCGTATGTTTACTTTAAAGAGCCCATCTCGGAAAAGCGGCTTTCCCTTCTTTTTTTCTTTCTTTTTTTTTTTAAATAAAGGAGTTTGGAGTAATATGTAAAGTTTCAAAACACTTCAGTTCGTACAGCCCTTATATGTTCACATCTAGGGGTAGGGTGTTCTGATTTTTGTTGAGATAGAGGGGTGTTGGGGCTACATGGTCCTCCAAACAGAGTGATATGAGAAAAAAAGAAAAAATGGCAAGATGGCTGAACAAGAGACCAAAGAAACCCACAAACGTGAGAATTTTCTCCTTTAAAAATCACGATAACCATTTTATTATCTTAGTTTAATGTCGTTTCAGTGTATTATGGTAAAATTCAAACAAGAAGCTGGTGAATATCTGACTTCAGCTTCATATCACTGAAGAATTAGAGGTGGGTGATAATAAATAATTGCCCCCCTCTTTGAAGATCATATGATGCCCTAAATGTAACTAAAGCCCAGCAGTGAGGAGCTGAACTTTACCCTCCTCTGCTGTCACTGCAGACTGGCAGGGTCGCCTACAGAGCAGCGCTGGTAGCTGTTAATGAAGTGATGCTCTTTTTATTTGAGGGTCCCATTTCAGAGGGAAGATTTCAACCACTACCCCTTCTGACTCAGTTCCACAGGGCAAGGTGACTCTCGAAAACCAGGGGCAGGGGTAAACATAAGAAATGGGATTGGACCTTTGTATAGTCCACTTCCGGGTCTGCCACCTACAAGATGAGATGTTGTGCTGCCATTTGTGTGGACTGACCACATGACCACGGAGCTCTGATCGCTCTGATTTTGTTGCACAAAACTTTTATGCAGCATCAAAGTCTGTCCGTTTTGGACTTAACCTGTTAATCAGCTTAATCTATTACATATGAAGGCTTATTATTCAGTTACTACAGGGACTTCAGTGCAAACTGGCCAAGCTGTTCTTAGATTATAGTACACTCTCATAAATAAAGGTACTAAACTGTCACTGGGTCAGTTACCCTCCTGTCACTCAGATGGGACCCTCAAGGGTCCATCTCAGTACCTTCAGTCAGGGAACATAACTGAACCATAATCCACTGAAATGATATGTTCTAAGCTGTACTGACTCCACACACCCCGTCTCGCCTCCAGGCTTTTATTTTACTGTTCTGTTTTAAAACATTCGGTTATGAAAAGATACAAATACGAACTTTTCACCTGGAAAAACTTATTTAAGGATCACAATCAGACCTTAAAACCACTGATGTACCTTTGAGGGAACATTTCCATTATAATAGTGTTATAGTGTTTTCAAAGCATCCATAAAAACAGGCCCCGTGTGAACAGACCTTTAGGCCTATTTAGCCAAATCACTATTAGACAGGAAACAGGAGAAGAGACTCATTTCTCTAAACTTTCTGTGTATTAGAAGATAACTTACGTCACATCCACCCCCGACTCAGCCCACCTGATTTAGCTCAGCTAAATCCCAAAGCCTGTAGGATTTAAACTGGGCGTGCTGGAAGAAGGAAAAGTAAAACCCTAATCTCTACAGGGCTGCGGCCCTCCAGGACCCGAGCCTGATACCCCTTCAGGGCCTGCATGCTTAAACACACTCAGACACGCTCCTCTCCCGGCCTGCAGGGCGTCCACAGACGTGGAGAAAAACAGAGCCAGCACTGCATTCTGTCCATGTGAGCTTTTTCCAGCTTCCCCAGCTTCCGTGTTCACATGTTCACAACTTTTCTGCCTGTTTGCACAGTTATAACCATAGATATCCGTTCATAGACGCCGCGTTGTCTGTTGTTCTCTATCTGAGGCGATACGTCTGCACATCCGCCATGTTGGAGAGGTCAAGATCCGCTTGTGAACAGATTCTCTTGTATTGAGAGACGAAGAGTCTCAGGATTAAATCAGCCACAACTTCCTTATTACTCAACCGATTTTCACCAAATCTGTTTAGTTATAATCCTCAGACACAGATTAATCTGGGCTGCACGGATCTGCTCTCGGTAGCTTTTACTACTTTAATAACTGATCGTGATAATTAGCCGTCCGGACCAGCAGGAAAGTATTCAGTCTGCATCTGACATGAAGAGCTCTTTTATGATGCACAGAACCATTTAATCATGCAAAGGGTTCTTTGAGTGTTTATGGTTCAGTATAGAACCATTTTGTTTACTAAAGAACCCCTGAAAAACCATCTTTTTTTAAGAGTGTGGTTCGTCAGATTGGGTCCTATATAGAACCTTTTTAAAATGGTTCTGCACGATGAAACGTTCTTCAGATTAATGTAGAATATGCTGTGTATGGTTCTATTTAGAACCTTTTAGAAAAGCGTTCTATGGGTTCAGTATAGAACCATTTTGTTTACTAAAGAACCATCTTTTTTAAGAGTGTGGTTCGTCAGATTGGATCCTATATAGAACCTTTTTAAACTGGTTGTGCACCATGAAACGGTTATTCAGATTGATGTAGAATGTGCTGTGTATGGTTCTGTGTTCTTCTTAAAAAGGGTTCTATGCAGCAGCACAAAGGGTTCTACTATTATGATGATGTCAAGCTTGTACCAACAGCAGGACCCTTTTCAAAGACGTTCTATATAGAACCATCTACAGCATATTCTCCAGAAGAGCCCTTTCAACATGCAAAGAACCATTTAATCATGTAAAGGGTTCCTAGAGTGTTAATGGTTCTATATAGAACCGTTTTGTGTACTAAAGGTTCCATATTTCTATAAGATGTTAAATTAAAGGCCCCGTATCCTACATTTCATCACTAATGGAACAAAACATCGCATCACCCAAATGCTGACTTACTGCAAACACGTTCTCAAACTTGTGATGGAAGTTAATGTAAATAGCATTTTTCCAAGTAATTTTGAACCATTTCTGTTGATACATTGACCAGTTGTAAATCATTTTACGTGACTGTTTTCCAAGCACTCTTTATCCATTACAATGTAACAGGCTGTCCTATGTATTATATGCAAATGAGCTCTGTTCCGATTGGCTGTCCTTAGTCAAAAAGCAGTCCAGGCTGAAACATTCCTTATAACTTCAGCGAAATTGGCGGAGCTAAACCGCTGTAGGCCGAACAGGCGGACACATTTCAAGCCATTGGTTTCTGTGACGTCACATATTCTCCATCAGTCTGAAGAACCATTTCACCATGCAAAGAACCCTTGAATAATGCAAACGGTTCTTTGAGCGTTCAAGGTACTTCATAGAACCGTTTTCTTTTCTAAAGAACCCTTGCAGATCCATCTTTTTTAAGAGTGCATTTCACCATGCAAAGAACTATTTAAGCATGCAGACGGTTCTTTGAGTGTTCATAGTTCATAGTCATAGAACCATTGGGCCTCATTCGCCAAACGTTCTGAAGGAGAAAATTCGGTAACACTTTCTATGAATGTCGCCTTTGTAAGCATCTATAAACACATTCATAACATGTTATAATGCCTTCATACGGCATTATAAACATGATTATAAACATTTATAATTTCACTTTACTTAGAGTGGACAAATACGACTTACGAGCTCTTATAATTTGTTATGATCAGTACTTATAATGTATTATGTTAACAATTCATAATGCATAATAAGCATGTCTATAATGTGTAATGCATTTTTATAAATATTTATAGCCATGTTTATAATGCCTTATGAATGCATTATAACATGATATGAATGTGTTTAAAGATGCTTACAAAGGTGACATTCATAGTAAGTGTTACCGAAAATTCTTCTTATAGGCCCTTTAATTTAACATCTTATAGAAATATGTAACCAAACATTATAACTGTGGATGCACAGTAAGAAAAAGAGCTGCTTTCATTCTTAGGATGGTTGGAAAATTGTCATGTAAAATTAATTACAGCTGTATTTGGTACATAAACCACACAAATGGTAAGTGAACCTCATGAAAAAGAAAGAACAATGTGGGATCTGAGCTCTTTGGTGCCACAATCTAAAAAAAAACAGTTGCTTCTTATAGGAATCTGTATCCATTATAACAAAGGGATGCGGCAATCAGATTTTTCAAGTTGATTCCGATTTCTCTGGCTGGTGGCAGATTATTTATTTATTTATTTATTTATTTTTGGCCTTTGTTAAAGCTGAACTCACATTGTCGGCTAAAGGAACACACAGAACTCCCACTAGCACATTTCTATTAGGCAAGGTCACAAAAAAATAACCTATATCAGAAAACTGGTAGAGAGGAGAATTCTCACTCTGCAATGTCTTCTGGATTTCTCAAACACTAGAGGGCGCTCACGAGCGAGTCCAAAATGAATGGGTTGATGTGGAGCATTTGAGTCAAATCATAGTTTATAAATGCTTAAACATTTTTAATGTAAAAGGATAAAATCATTTCCTGAACATAGAGCAGCATAAAACACTTCAACACTGCTGTGATATTTTTAAGAGCTTTTAAACTCGAGTTATAGGAGTTTAAAACGGCGCCTCATGTACATTCATGACATCTGTGAGCGCGAACAGCCAATGAGCTGCTCCGCTCTCCAACCAATCAGCACTCAGTAGCAGTAATGTTAGCGTCCTGCTGCCCAAAACCCGTTTGCTGTAGAAAAAAGGAAACATACAGGTGAGTTTTCTTTGCTTTTTTAGTGAAAAACATCCTCCTACTTTCTAAAACTAAAGGAAAGTTCTGGTTCAGTGATTAGAAACTATTTTAACTATTTTACAAACTTCGTTTGTAGCCGTTGAGCTCCATTCACTCCCATTCATTGAGGACTCGCTTAGCAGTCCTGTTTTTGATATAATGGGGGAAATAGGAAGTGGCCAGGCTCCTCATAAACCGGCTCTGCCTATATTTGCTGCCATAAACTCTTAAACATCACAAAAACTTTGAATGTAGATCTGTTTTTGTAGCTTTGTCTGCGTATATGGACTGTATGGATGTTTACATACGACATCCCATGCTTTTTCACTTCAAAAGAGCAGAGTGAAGACAGTAATATGGGCCCTTTAATTCATGTTTATGAACATGATCGCTCATGTTTATCGCTGTAAATGTGGGCCTGTGTTATCCTCCTGTTTCTCTGCCCACAGAAAGAAAGCATTTTCGTAAAAGCCTTTTTTTGTGGGTGGAAAATATTAACCAGGCATAAAGATAATAAAGTACGCTGCACACGTTATAAACAAAAGCCTCAGTAGCGTTTTTTGGCTACTGAAAAACGTCAGTCATGGATCTGAACGATCTTCTCCCTCTTTGTTTTGCGTCTTATTACTGCTCACTACTGATTTCATGCTGCTCCAGCACTGCCCACTCTATTGAAAGCGTCCCGGTGGACTGTGTACTGGAGGATTTGCAATATTCAGACTATCTCTGGGCATTGCATTGAAAATATGTGCGCACAGCAGCGGGGGGCTTCGGTGACAGGGCACACACCCACCCCCCACCCCCATGCTCCCCCCCTCTCCAAAGCAGCTGCTCACAGTTTCAGCCCTGATTTCCATCCTCTTGTGTGTGTTTTAATGTTATGCGTGGCTCTCAGATAAAATCCGTGGAGAATGTAACATGTCTTAGTTGGTTTAATCACTTTCAGGATTAAAGCTACCTGTCAAATACAGAGAATGGGGGGGGGAGGTTCTAGCTCATTTTTTATATTCGATGTTTCAGGTTCTATCTTCACACCATTGCGCAATAAAATTGATAAAATAAGAAACAACCTGGTTTGCAAACCATTAGAGTTACATGCAGTTTAATCAGTGTAAACAGAGCTGCACCACAAAAGACCATTTTATATAGAACCATTTTAAAAAGGTTCTGTATAGGACCCAATCTGAAGAACCACACTCTTAAAAAAGATGGTACTTCAGGGGTTTTTTAGTAAACATAATGGTTCTATACTGAACCATGAACACTCAAAGATCCCTTTGCATGATTAAATGGTTCTTTGCAGGGTAAAATAGCTCTTTACATTGATGAAGAATGTGCTGTAGTTGGCTCTATATAGAACCTTTTTCAGTAGGGTTCTGTGTGGCAACAAAAAGGGTTCCGCTGTTATTACATGCTTGACATCGTCACAAACGTAGAGGCCTTTTTTGTGCTATATAGAACCCTTTCCAAAAAGGTTCTATACAGAACGGTACACAGCACATTCTCCATCAATGGTTTTGCATCATGAAAGCGTTCTTCAGATTGATGGAGAAGGTGCTGGGTATGGTTCTATTTAGAACCTTTTAGAAAATGGTTCTTTTTAAAAAGTGTTCTTTGTAGCACCAAAAAGGGTTCTATTGTCATGACAATGTCAAGATTGTAACAACAGCAGAACCTTTTTTGGTGCCATAAAGAACCCTTTTACCCTTTTCAAAAAGGTTCTATATAGAACCATTTACAGCACATTCTCCATCAATCTGAAGAACGATTTCACCATGCAAAGAACCATTTAATTATGTAAAGGGTTCTTTGACTGTTCAAGGTTCTATATAGAACCATGTTGTTTACTAAAGAACCTTTGCGGAACTGTCTTTTTTAAGACACCAAAAAGGGTTCTGCTATTGTTACAAGCTTGACATCATAACAACATCAGAACCCTTTTTGGTTCTATAAGCGAAGCATTTTCAAAAATATACAACATATTATTATTATCCATCAATCTGAAGAACAATTTCACCAAGAAAAGGGTTCTTTGTGAAAAGGGTTCTATGTAGCATAAAAAGGGTTCTACTATTGTTACAAGCTTGGCATCATAACAACAGCAGAACCCTTTTTTTGGTTCTATAATCGAAGCATTTTCAAAAATATACAACATATATATTATTATTCATCAGTCTGAAGAACCATTTCATCATGCAAAGAACCATTTATGTGTGCGTGTTCTTTGAGTGTTCATGGTTCTATATAGAACCACTGTCTTTACTAAAGAACCCTTGAAGAACCATCTTTTTTAAGGGTGCACATAAACGGTATCCAGTTTCTATGTAATTTGTTTTTTGATTGTGAAAAATAAGCAGTGTTTGAAGTGCACCCCCCCCCCTGCCCCCGCCCCCGCCCCTTGGGCCGGTGTCCCGTGGAGTTAAGCAGGTGTTATGGAGCCGTACTCACCTTTCCTGCGGATTTAAGCCCATCCTCCATGCTGAGACATCCACCTTCAGCTCGCTTTAATGGCACAAAAAGAAGCGTCCCCCAAGCACAGAGGGTCATCTCTGCTGCTGCACGCAGAAATAATAATAACAATAATTCAAATTATACAGACTTTGAGTACAAGCTGTTCATCCTATAAGGAGAAATGTCTAAATAGATCAGGTATAAGATAATCCACTTACATAAGGATGGAGAAAAAAGGGAAACAAAATAGGAGTTTTCAAAACTGCAGTTCAAAAAAGTACTCGAAGTGGAGAAAATGGGGCTCCTAACAACCACCTGGAAGAGCTGGTCGACACCAAAACTGCCCCCATCAGATAAACAGCACTTAAAGCTTTCATCTCTGAGAGAGAGGAGAAAATCAAGCTGCTTCAGATCTGAAAACACCCACAGGTGTTTCTGTCCATCCTTCCACTGTGAGAAGACGACTCAGCGCTGTGGGTCTGAAAGGAGGTGTAGCTGATCAAGAAGAACCTCACTGAGAAAAGGAGACGGACACATCAAACAAAGAAGCTGAACGATGGACTGACCACCCCAGAGTCCAGACCTCAGCATCACTCAACACTCACACAGACACACACACACACACACAGACACACACACAGACACACAGACAGACACACACACAGACACACAGACACACACACACTCACAAACACACACACACACACATGCACAGACACACAGACAGACGCACACAGACAGACACACACACACACACACACACACACAGACACACACACAGACACACACACACAGACACACACGCAGACACACACACAGACACACACACACAGACACACAGACAGACACACACAGACACACACACACACACAGACACACACACAGACAGACGCACACAGACAGACACACACACACACACACACACACACGCAGACACACACACAGACACACACACACAGACACACAGACAGACACACACAGACACACACACACACACACAGACACACACACAGACAGACACACACAGACAGACACACACACACACACACACACACACACACCCACACACACACACACAGACACACACACAGACACACACACACAGACACACAGACAGACACACACAGACACACACACAGACAGACACACAGACAGACGCACACAGACAGACACACACTCACACACACACACACACCCACACACACACACACACACACATGCACAGACACACACACACACAGACACACACACACACACAGACACACACACACACACAAACACACACACACACACACACAGACACACACACAGACACACACACAGACAGACGCACACAGACAGACACACACTCACACACACACAGACACGCACACACACACAAACACACACATGCACAGACACACACACACAGACACACACACACACACAGACACACACACACACACAAACACACACACACACACACAGACAGACGCACACACACAGACAGACGCACACACACACACCCACACACATTGTCGTAAGTTTTTTCGTGTTCTTAAAGCGCAGAACTGTTCTCACCTTTGTGCTCTTCAGTGTGTAGATTCTGTTCTTATCTAAGAACAAACCCCAAGTAAGAAAACAGCTGAATGTCAGAATCTTCGTAAAAAACTGCGTAAGTGGATTCTAAGAAGAAATTTCTTCTTAAGAACGTTTGGCGAATGAGGCCTAATGGTTCTACATGGAACTATGAACACTATGAACCATCTGCATGCTTAAATCGTTCTTTACATGGTAAAATGCACTCTTAAAAAGATGGTTCTGCAAGAGTTCTTTAGTAAAGAAAATGGTTCTATATAGTTCTGTGCATGGTGAAATGGTTCTTCAGACTGATGGAGAAGGTGCTGTGTTTGGTTCTATATAGCACCAAAAATGGTTCTACCTTTGTGATGATGTCTAGCTTGTAACTACAGCAGAACTCTTTTTGTTGCCATATAGAACCCTTTTAAAAAAGGTTCTATATAGAACCAGCTGTGTATGGATCTATTCAGAACCTTTTAGAAAAAACATTCAGTAACACTTTCTATGAATGTCACGTTAACATGTTATACTGTCAGTGCCAAAGAAGTCAGTCCCAGCTTGGAGAGCGTAAAAACAAATACCAAGCTAACGGTGGTGTACATTACCTTTCCCACATTGGGTAAAACACTGATGGCAGCTCTAGTTTAAACTCTGACATTTGAAGCCTGTAATGTGCTTTACTGTGAATGTTTTAGTGTTTCAGTAAATCCTTCAGTAAATACTTCAACTTGAAGCCTCACTCTGAACACTGGAGGAGGCTTTAGTACAGTACGCTTCACTTTACTTAGAGCGGACAAATACCACTTATGAGTTCTTATAATTTGTTATGATCAGTACTTATAATACATTATGTTAACAATTCATAATGCATAATAAACATGGCTATAATGTATAATGCATTTTTATAAATATTTATAGCTATGTTTATAATGTCTTATGAATGCATTATAACATGTTATGAATGTGTTTATAGATGCTTACAAAGGTGACATTCATAGAAAGTGTTACCAAAAGTTCCTTTTGAAAAGGATTCTATGTAGCACCAAAAAGAGTTCTACTATTGTGACGATGTCCAGCTTATAACAACAGTAGATCCCTTTATATATATATATATATATATATATATATATATATATATATATATATATATATATATATATCGCTGTTGTCGGAAGAAATCTTCGTATCTCCAAAACAGTAACTTTACAGGAGAAGGAAAAAACATACTTTACTTTTAATGTAAGTCAATGGAACCAGACTTTTTTCCAAGTCATTTTGGGCCGTTTCTTTTAGTCCATTCATCATGAAATTTAGATTCAATATATAGGACTATGAATACTTTCAAATTACGTCAAAAACTGAAAAATGATAAAAATGGAGATATAAGGTTTTGTTCCGATCCAATATATATATACATATTGCACAACAGTGTTTCAATTTGTTATAATACTAATATTATCAGATAATCATTATTGCATTTTTGTTTTCTTTCAGCTCAACTAACAAATAATTTAATTATTCTATATGAGCTGAAGCTAAAGCATCAGGGGAATCTGCTTTTCAGTCATTATTCTTATTATTAACAGAACATGTATGCATTATTATAAACATTTACACTTAACTTAAACATAAACTTCTATGTGCTGCTATAAAAAAGCAACAGATCACCGCACAGCTTGACTAAATGACTCACTTTCACTCCTCTCCGCCGTCCACTCTTCTCCTGGTCATTCACATGCCAGCGCAGGGCTGTCAGTCCGTCCTCAGGAACAGCGTGCAGGATTGATTTTGCACCACTTTCTGCTCCGCACCGCGCCGCTGGGGCTTTGAATAGAACAAAATAAAGATGTTCACCCCGCCGGAGCGCTCAGAAACAGCCCAGCAGCGCAGGAGAGATGGAGGGAATCACTGCGGAGAAGAAAAGCTGAATGCATACGCAGCAAACTGGGCACTGACACAACGTGAGGGCTTCATACAGACCCCTATGAATATGAATCCCCTCGTAGGAACATAAAGGAGCAGCAGAACAATGCAGTAAAGCTTCTTCAGCCAAAGCAGTACAGATACCAGGCAGTTACACGTCTGTACGGAGTGCTGAGGTCAGGATAAACAAAAAAAATACACCATTTTTCAAAAAAATCTGTAAAAAACACACAAACTTGATGGGAAACCCTTTAAATTGTGCATTTAATTGATTAAAATAATAAAAATGATAATGAATATTTTTACTAATATGAGATACATTAAAAATATAGCTTTATTTATTGATAAAGACAAAATCTAGACCTTTTATTGCTGCTACAAATGAGTGCAAACAGAGCAAAAACATTTTTTTTATATAGTTTACAACCTTTATTTTCTTGAAATATATTGTTATTAATACTTTTACACAATATATGTTGTTTACACTTTAGAATAAACTGCCTTTTTAACGTGTTACCTTTTGAGAGAGAGAAGGAGAGAGAGATTCAACTGTTGAGCTGCTCTCCCTCCTTCTCTCCGCCTCTCTCTCCCCCACTTCTCTCTCCCCCCCTTCTCTCTCTCTCTCTCTCTCTCTCCACTCACTCACATACTCGCTCGCCCTGTTTGTGGGCTTCCAGAGGGGGCTGTCTGCTCCACAGAGGGTTTCTCTTTCAAAGGGAAACAACTCTGAGGAGGGAGGGCTGTGCCATTAATAACTCATTAGCGAGGGGGCTGAACCCAGCCAAATATAAGCGCACCCCCGGCCTCAGAGCGGGACACTCACTCTCCTCCACGAGGAGCAGGGCTGCCCCCTTCTCTACCTCCCCTTCCTCTCTCTTTCACAAGCCTCTGCCATGGGCTCGGTGCTGCCGGCGGACTTCATGATGAAGCCCGGGTTCAAGCCTCAGACCCACTCCCTCTGCGACATCATCACCTCCGACATCCTGCACAGCTTTCTGTACGGACGCTGGAGGAACGTGCTGGGGGAGCACCCAGCAGAGGAGAAGCAGCACCACCAGCACCACCACAGCGTCAGCCCCAAGACCGCCTTCACGGCCGAGGTCCTCGCACAGTCCTTCGCTGGAGGTAGGCTGGAGCTACAAATGCACCCGATGCTGCTTCACATCTATTTCTGCTCCTTTAAACTATTTCTGTTGATCAGTTTGTTGCTGTTGCACATCCAGATCTACTTCTGTTAACTTTTTACTTCTATTCTCACGTTTCTGTGTCTTTCTTTAACTTTCTCTTCTTTTCTCATCCCATATCTACATCTATTACTACTGCATTTCTATTGGCTTTCCATATTCACATCTATCTCTCTGTTTCTATGGTCCATTTCTATTAAGTTTGATCTATTTCTAGATCAATTTCTCTTAACTTTTTCTATTTCTTCAGATCATGTTTAGATCTATTTAACCCAATAGTGCATGAATTATTACTTCAACTTGACAAAAATGTGTTTTAATTTGTTTATGTTATGTAAAATTGCTTAAATAATGGAAATATTTAAAAAAAAAAAAAATTTAAGTGTGGTATTTAAGTAGCACCATAATATCTAAAAAAAAAAAAATCTAATTTTTCTCTAAAAAACATCCTTTTATTGAAAACAAGTCCAAAAATCCAACTTATACTGAGTTAAATGTGCAACCCAATATTTACAAATATTGGAAATTAATACAATTTCAGTTGGTATTTGGAATGTATGGTAATAAAAACATCATAATAAGAATTCCTGAACATGTCATAATGATGTCATAAAGTATTTGTCCTTTCAAAGTAAAAGACCCTTTTTCCACAATTAAACAGGAAAATAGAGATTTTATATCACTGCTTTTTAATAAAATTGAAATAAATAATTGTTGCCATATGGCAACACTGTGCAACAGAGGGTTGACTTTCTATTTGCATTCTTATCCCACATCTAGACTTATTTCTGGTACGTTTCTATTTCTGTTGTCATCACATCAATCATCTATGTCCATTTCTAGTCATTTCTTCCTACTTCTTTTCACATCGTTCATCTGCTGTCCCACAGCTTTAACTGTTTTTATTGTCATTTCTATTTTTATTCATTTTCATCCTGTATCTTTATCTGTTTACAGCCCATATTTCTGGTTCATAATGCATTTTAAGTGAACTGACAGAAAGTGGATGTTCTATAGTTCTATATCTTGCACTGTATTGCATTTAAACTAGTTGAATTTAAAATGTAGAAATATGACACAAGATATTAAATGTGAATTAAAATGTGAAAAAGGAACGTCTCACTGTAAATGTTAGACATTTGTATGAAATTACATCCAAAAATAGGCTATAAATATGTTTATTAATGAACATATAGAGTATGAGTATATCACTGCTGTCAGAACAAAACCTCAATGTCCATTTTTGTCATTTTTCAGTTTTTGACATAATTTAAAAATGCCTGTTGTTCTTTACACTGTGTGTAAATTTCATGATGAATGGACTAAAAGAAACGTCCCAAAATGACTTGGAAAAATTTCTGGTTCCATTGACTTCCATTAAAAGTCAAGTATCTTTTTTCCTTCTCCTGTAAAGTTACAATTTTGGAGATACGAAGTTTTGTTCCAACAAAAAAAGTAATTCAGCCTAGTAAAAGTGTAGGTTATCTGTTCTGATCCACCACAGTGAGCTTGAACAAAGACACTGCTTTGCTTATTTTACACAGAAGTGGCTCAGTGAGGTCTGACCTACTCCTGTCAGAAGAGAGTGAGGACTTTATTTACACCCCAACACACACGCAAATATGATATATTGCAATATATGCATATCATAGATATGACATATATTAGCAAATAGGGATTTCCCTTGTGTCCAGCTTGTATTAGTCACATATGGACGTGTGTGTGTGTGTGTGTGTGTGTGTGTGTGTGTATGCCAATGTATTTGAAATGAGTCATTTTCAAAAATGGGAAATGTGTTTCAGCCATGTATCAATATATATAAACATGTGTAACATATATATTCACCTATATATAATTATATGATACACAACATTCATATATGGGTGGCATATATTACTCATATGTACCAGATTCATGTTATATAATGAGGTGTTTATACACAGACGTCCTAATGGAGTGACAATTGGTGCAAGAGCTGCAAAACTAAACTAAACTATGCAATAAAATTATTTAAAATGAAACAAATGAAAATATGATTGCCTGACATTTTAAAATTATTTAATATTTGAATGCAAGTGTGTAACATAGTACCAATTATACCTGCACTGGGATGTAATTAACCATGTATCAGATGTATATGCATGTGTTCACCCACCTATCAGGTATATATGTACGATCCATATATATGAATATATGTCCAATATTTTATACTCGCATAAATGTGCACAACTTATATGACTGTATATTTTAAAATATATGCTGACCCTTTATGATATAAGTGCATATCGCTGTTGTTGGAACAAAACCTCGTATCTCCAAAATGGTAACTTTACAGGAGAAGGAAAAAACCTACTCTACTTTTAATGGAAGTCAATGGAACCAGACATCTTTCCAAGTCATTTTGGGTCGTTTCTTTTAGTCCATTCATCATGAAATTCACACACAATATAAAGGGTAACAGGAGTTTTCAAATTATGTCAAAAACTGAAAAACGACAAAAATGGAGATACAAGGTTTTCGTCCGACAACGTGGCTATTATATCAGATATCTGGATGGGAACCGTCCTCACTTTCTTCCCAAGCTCTCTGTGCGTCTGAGCATTACTGTTCTCCACTATTTTCCCACTTTGTCCCTTTTCTTTCCCCTCCATTGAGCTCCTTTAACCCGTTTAGCGCTCTGACCCCCTCCATTTCCAGGCCTGTTAGGCGTGTAACTGCTGCTGACTAAAGAAAGAAGGGCATTAAATTCATTTGGTTAACTTTGTGCTTGACCTGAGAAAAGTTTCCACTTAAACTGAGGCTAAGAAAAAAAAAATAAGAGTCCCCCCACCCCCCTCTTCCAATCCCCCACCGTCCCCAGCCAACACCCACATTTTCTTTGAGATGTCCCTTGCTTTTTTTCCCCCATTTTTTATCTCGTATTCATCCATCTCTGGACAGTCTCTTTTCCTCTTTTGGCAGCTCGGGGGCCTTTTTCTCTCTTTCTGTGGCCTGAAAAGCTCGCTGTTCCTCCCCTAATGCACCATGAAGGCTAATGCTACTGCCATTCACACCGTGGCAGCCAGCTAATCGCCTTGCCATTTTCTTTCTTTTCTTTTCTGTCTTTCTTTCTCTTTTTTTTGTAGTGTTTTCTTGTGAAATTCCCGGGTCCTTTAAACAAGCTCCCGTTTCATTCAGAGCAAATTTATTGCTACAAAGTCCTTAAAAAGGATAATGAATTTGGAATTAGCCGCTCCCTTTCCAGCGGAGAGTAATGAATATCTTTGGGAAGCAGAACAAATTGCTGGACGCCGATTAATGGAGGACCGTTTAACCTCTCTCGGGTCTCATTCGTCGTCACGAATAATGATAATAGTAATAGCAATAATGCTGAAAAACCCCGAATGCTTTGGTTGTGACATTCAAGAAAGGCAAGTGTCATTCCTTAAGCTCTTGAACGAATCTGAGTGAGTTTGTGTGAAGCTTTCTGGGGAGCCAAACATTCAAGCCCATTTTGAGCGGTTAATTGAATTAAGCATGGCTAAATTAGCTTGGATGTAATATTTCGTGAGCGGCATTAAAATGAGCGAGTTTAATTTACACCGTCTGCAAAACTGTTGTTTCGTATCGTGCACCGGTTCACAATGACCGTTTAACTGTTATCGTAGGCTACTTTAATACGGCTGTGGATATGAATGTAAAGGAAGACTTTTAAATGCTAATAAAAAAAAAATCCAATTTTCTCTTTTCCTGAGTTATTTTAAAATCTTATCTTCTCCAAACAGGAGTTAAATCTCAAATGATCTTAGTTTAGCACAGTCATTTGAGCACTTATACATTCTACATTTGACAATTTTACATTGTGTGAAAATTCAGGAATATATACGTTTTTAAGGAAGATAAGATACATATTGGAAAACAATAGAAAAAAAAATACATGATTTTTTTCCATGATATGTGTCACTGTAGAGCTTCACACTTAAAAGAAATATCAAAATATTGTTTTTTGTTGTATAATTTTTGTAACACACTCATATATATATATATATATATATATATACAGTATAAAAAGAGATTAGTCATATATAAATAAATACAAATATTTATATAAAATATAAAAATATCAATTCTATATTGCTACCTTTATAATATACAATATATATATTATACGCTGCTGTTGGAACAAAACCTTGTATCTTCAAAATGGTAACTTTACAGGAGAAGGAAAAAACATAATGTAAATCAATGGAACCAGAGAAAATGTCAAAAACTGAAAATCATCAAAAATGGAGATATGAAGTTTTGTATATATATATATATATATATATATATATATATATATATATATATATATATCGAGAGAGAGAGAGAGAGAGAGAGAGAGAGCATACCAGTGCTGTCAAAACAAAACCTCATAACTCCATTTTTGTCATTTTTCAGTTTTTGACATAATTTGAAAATACCTGTTATCCTTTACATTTGTGTGTAAATTTCATGATGAATGGACCAGAAGAAACGACCCAAAATGACTTGGAAAAAACTCTGGTTCCATTGACCTTCATTAAAAGTGAAGTAGGTTTTTTCTTCTCCTGTAAAGTTACCATTTTGGAGATACCAGATTTTGTTCTGACAGCAGCGATAAAAAAGCTATAACAGTCAAATATAAAGTAATTATTATAACACGTCACGATGCACAGAGCTTTTCATGAATCGTGCATCATGTGTGAAATATTTTAACTTATAAAACCCCACATTTATGTTTTCATGTTTGTTGTGTTTTACCTCTTGCAGAAGTGCAGAAGTTGTCCAGCTTGGTGCTGCCCAGTGAGGTGATCATCGCTCAGAGCTCCGTTCCTGGAGAAGGCCTGGGCATTTTCTCCAAAGCGTGGATTAAAGCAGGCACCGAGATGGGCCCCTTCACCGGCCGCCTGGTCTCCCCCGAACACGTCGACCTGCTGAAGAACAATAACCTGATGTGGGAGGTGAGAAACTACAGCAAACGTCCATAAACTCACAGAGACGGTCAGTCACAGTCCAGTCTGGAGTCTTGTAGATGTTCCAGTGCAGTTTCTTTTTAAAGAGGAGCTTTACAGGAAATTCAGACAGTTACAGTCTTAACAATAAGACGGTGAGCAGGGATGTTTAGAGCGACGACTCAGAAGAACCACTTTCAGCTCCCTGAAGGACTCCTTCAGTTAAAGGTTCCTTAAAGAACCAGTTTAAAGAAGCTGTACATAACATAAAGGTTCTGTACCAGTTAAAGTTTTTGTCTAAGCCAAGCGCCATTTAAGAAAGTGTTATTTTTAAAAGTGTACATGTGGAAAACAACACAGCTATTATACATTACAATAAGATCCATAAGCACTTATATGGTGGTAAAATATTGAAATGATTCTGAGATGTAATATATTGTCATATACGCACTTATACTTCACACTGAGGAGACTGATGGTCTGTTCAAATAGAAAATACAAGTACAAAGACATACAGAACGCAGCAGTCACAACAATATAAACTAAAAAATAAAGGATAAGAAAAAAACAAGAACATAAAGTAAAATAAATTATAAACAGTAATAACAGAAATAACAGTAATATGAAATAAAATATAAAATTAAAAACAGTAATTTACAAAAAAATATAGGTCAAAAAAATACATACATTTTATATAAATAAAATACTTTATAGTATTTATTTTTTAGGTATTTATTTTATTTATTAAAGAATATAAAATTAAAAATGACAGAATATAATAAAATAAAATGAAGTAAAATATGGGACAAAAATAATATAAAATAAAATATAGAACAAAACAAAATAAAAAAAATATGGGACAAAAAAACAATAATATAAAATAAAATAAAGTATAGGAGAAAAATAATAACCTGAAGTATACAAAAAAAAAAAATCTCAAAGAATGAAATAATGATAAATAAATACATATGCAGGTGTGTTATAAACCCACAAGGCGGGTTCATGTAGTGAATGAAGTAGATTTTACATTATAAAGAGCAGAAACAGTCGGAGTCTGAAGATTATCTGAGATTTGTATTGATAAAAATATTGCTCTCGTTCATCTGAGCTGTTATTTCACTTTAGATCTTTATAATCAATAAATTAACCTGATTAATTAAAGACAGTTAAACTGCTTTCGGCCTTTTTTAGGTTGAATGTCAGTGACGCTGCAGTCTGGAGCTGAAGATGCTCTGATGTTAGTGTACAGTGTCATGCAGTGGTTGTGAGGCGTTACCCATAATGCACAATAATCAGCTCTTTAGAGACTAACTGCTTGTGTCGTTGACTGTGATGCTCCTCCTCTGTGTCCAGGTGTTCAACGAGGACGGAACCGTCCGCTGCTTCGTCGACGCCAGCCAGGAGGACCAGCGCAGCTGGATGACCTACATCAAGTGTGCACGCAACGAGCAGGAGCAGAACCTGGAGGTGGTGCAAATCGGCAGCAGCATCTTCTACAAGGCCGTGGAGGTCAGACTCGGTCAAACGCTCAGAGTTACCACTTTATTAGAGACGACAGATACTGGCCATTTTATCAGAAACACCAAATAGGAGCACTGAGGTTTGTAGATACTTGTTACCATCTGTTACGGCACAATTCACCAGACGCTCCACCACCACAGGACCACCGCTGACCGTTGCCTGGGTGGCAGACCACCCTCAGCACAGCAGTGACACTGACATGGTCGTATGTGTGGATCAGGTGTGGTAGTATGAATGTGTCTGCTGTAGAGTGAAGCACATTGGTATGGTGGGTAGGTGTTTCCGATAAAAAGGCCAGCGCATGTAGGCACAAAGTAGGTATTTCTAATAAACTCAGAACAAGGTGATTTTGAAATATATGGCAACGCACTCCATTTTCACGTTGGAGGACTGCCCTCAACAACTTCAGCTCTGGGCCGTCTTGCCTGATTTCATCTGATTTCTTCAGATGAAGTTAAATAAACGTAAAAAACATACCTTAAAAATAAGGTTTTTGGAGCAAAACCATCGAAGAACCACTCTTGGTTCTCCGAAGAACCTTTCAGTGGACTGAAAGAAGAAGACTGTAGAGCATTTTTAATGTTTAACCCTCTTAACATTTCAGGTTTATTTCATAAGGCTTATTACTCAGTAACTACAGGGACTTCTGTTCAAACGAATGGAGCTATTCATAGGTTATAGACATGTGTAATAAAACTAGGGGGCCACTGGCAGGTCCATGGTTTGTTAAGGCGTGGAAGAGGTTTCTAGATCAGGAGTGCCCAATTTTTTAGTCTTGGGGCCAAAATAAAGACATCTGGAAGGTTAAATTTTTCAAAAGTGGATTTCATTATTGAAATAATTTTTATGTATGTTTTTCTAAAATACTTCAAAAATACAGAAATGACTCAGTTATATATAGTATACAAATACGTTTGTTCTTTTATTCACTGCAAAAAATGGTGTCTTGTGGGGTAAAATTATCTTAAATAAAGCTGATGAATCTAATATTTCTCTTGTTGAGATTGATGAATGCATAATTTGAGATTATATATCTTATTTCGAGACATTGTTTACTTGTTTTAGGTAATTTTATGAAGTAAAATTATCTCACTATATTGGCAGATAATTTTGCTTGTTTTAAGAAATGAGCTTAAAACCAGCAAAATTATCTGCCAGATAATATAATAAGTGCACACTCATCTCAAAATGGGAAATATTAGATATATCGACTGGATTTAAGATCATTTCACGTGACGAGATGCCTTTTTCTTGCAGTGTTGGTGAGTTGGTGGGCTTTGGGTAACTTTCTGACCAAATGAAATGCCCTCACTTTGGGCGGCCCTGTTCCTCACCAGTTAACGTTTTTAATGAAATGAAAACTTTTGCTACACTACATTATAATTTCCTTCTAAAATTCCTAAAATATAGAATTGAATGAATCATATATAGCATAAAATATGTCCTCTTGTTGGGGTAGGAGGGGGAGGGGTCGAGGGACTTTCTGGTGGGCCAAATCAAACGTCCTCACGGACTACATTTAAACATTTGACCCGGTTATTTATTCATTTGGACCGTTCGTCTTTTTTCGCAGACCATTCCTCCGGACCAGGAGCTGCTCGTCTGGTACGGAAATTCCCACAACACTTTCCTGGGTATTCCCGGCGTTCCTGGCACAGAGGACGAGCTTCAGAAAAAGAGCAGAAATGGTGAGTGCGCTCACAAAATGAACCAGAGGGAGCTGTTTGACCTACAGCACTGTGTAAAAGTCAAAGACCGCCCTTCATTTACTTAACGTCCAGCCAAAATGACCATTAAGTACAGATTATTTTTCAGCATCAGAACATTTTTCAGTGTTCAGTGTGTCCACTCTTTGCCTTATTACAGCGTCCATTCTTTTCAGGACACTCACTGTCAGTTCATCAATGAAATCTGCAGAGATATTTTTCCACATCTCCAAAGTTCAGTCCTAGAAGTTGGTCGCGTTTTCCAAGTGGTCCTAAACAGTCCTGATAAATGAATTATGTGTTCTTAAGAGCCGTTTTGACTTGAAATTAAATGAACAGATGGTCGTCTGAACTGAAAATATGTTAATATAGACATTAACTGCACTTCAGCAATGACGTGCTGACTCTCACTGACTGAAGGGAAATGAGTAACTGAATGGAGTGAAGCTGATACAGTGATTAACCCTCTACTGCATGATGTTGCCTCAGGGCAACAAACTCATTTTCCTCACTTTACAATAACATTACGCATATTTAAAGACAATAATAGGGTTAACAACAAAGAGAAGAGTTTGAGTAAGTCAATAAAAAGCATGTGCTTGGTCATACTGTCTCTTAGCGGGCACATTTAAACCTCTTTTTAAACGTTCAGTATCAATTTTTTTGAGAATTTGCAGAAATATACTTGTTGCCTAGAAGCAACATTGTGTGATGGAATGGATTTAGTCAGTCACCAGCCAGGTCTCACCACTTCAGGGAATACGGCTCGATATCATTTCTTCCCATTGTCGCACAATGTTGCTTCAAGGCAATACACTCAAAACAGACCCCTGCACACATTATTACTACTAATTTTTATGTTTATTAATTTGATAAACAGGTCCGAAAAAAACATTTCATGCAAAAAAAGTGAATTGAATATTTTTCTAATTGCTGTCACAATGTGTGCAGTAGAGGGTTGGCGAGTGTGTGCTGTGTGTGAGGAAGAGAGTGTTTGTGTCTTCTCACCAGCATTAGTGCGAGCGCTGAGCTGATAATAGTCAGGGACGTTTGAGGAATTACACTCATTAGCCTTCTTTCAGTGCCCATTAATCACTTAATTACTCTGTGCTTTTGGGCTTTCGTTGACAGACATTCTTATCTCACACATCTCTGTGCAAGTGCACCCTCTAGTGGTGGTAGAAGACACTGCATTTTCATTTACTGTGCTCCTCCAACAGTCAGAGACGTGTTGAAGAGCAGTGTTGGGACGCTCTCTGATACAGTTTATATCTTTATATTTCTATTTATTATTTTATTTACTCCTTTATTAATTATTGACTTTCAAAACTGAAGTTGTCATTTATTTATTTCTATCAATCAGAAAAGTTATAATCAAATAACAGAAATAAAGACCAGTGGGGACTTGGGTTAAACATCTAAAGGGAATTTTGGCCTCAAGTTTTTACTTTTACTTTAAACAAGAGACTTGATAGTAAGTGAAATAAACTTAAATCTAGTTGGTATATCTGATATTTCGCATTCTGGAATTATTAAATTATTTTTTTTAATTAAAAATTATATATGTATATTGTTTTTTATTTCCAAAACGGTAACTTTACAGGAGAAGGAAAAAACATAGTTTACTTTTAATGTTAGTCAATGGAACCAGACGTCTTTTCCAAGTAATTCTGGGCCGTTTCTTTTTGTCCATTCATCATGAAATTTACACACAATGTAAAAAGCAACAGGTATTTTAAAATTATGTCAAAAACTGAAAGGTGACAAAAATGGAGATATGAGGTTTACTTCCGACAGCAACATATATGTGTATATATATATATATATATATATATATATATATGTATATATATATATATATATATATATATATATATATATATATATATATATATATATATATGTATATATAAAACGTAATAATAATTTCATCCATTAAAAATGCAGCTGAAAGTGTTTCACAATACAAAGTAAAAACAGTGAAAGAAGAGAAAAAAAGATAATCAAAAACAAAATAAACAAATAATAAAAATGCAACCAGTAAAAGCAATAGCAGAAAAGGGGATATAGTAATAATAACTAACATTAAAATGCACAAGATAAAAATACAACAAAAATACAACTAACAGGAATGTAAAAAAGTAATATTCCAGTAAAAACAAGGAAAAAACTAGTTAAACGCTAAAGTAAAGAAATGTGCTTATCTTATTGTTATAAACACTGACAGAAGGAGCAGACGGGTGTTTATTGGTAGTGTATCCCAGAACTAGATGCTCTTAAAACATGATTTACAACTTCATCTATCAGCACTCAGAAATGTATGAAGCTGCTAAACCATTAAGAGGTTTAAAAACCAGTAGTAAAATTTTACAGCTGATTCTAAAAGAGACAGGCAGCCAGTGCAGTGAAGCTGAAACTGCTCTAATATGATCCTTGTCTAGTCTGTGTTAATATTCTTGCTGCTGCAGTTTGTTGGTTGTACCTGCAGGGAGTCCTATGAGCAAAGCATTACAGTAGACAAGTCGAGAAAACCCAAAATCACGGACCGATTTCTGAGCATCTTGCAGACAGAGAAAAGGATGAACTCGTGCTACATTACTTAAATGATAAAAAAAGTTTAGGTTATGATTATTAATATGGATTAAAATTTAAATCAGTATGGATCCCCCCTGTATAAATAAAAATAATGTGCGGCCACAACTTAGTAAGGCATGGGAACGAGATCCTAATGCTTGGCCACAACTAAGTTAGGCATGATCTCGTTCCCATGCCTTACTTAGTCATGGCCACGACTTAATTATCTCATTCCCATGCCTTACTAAGTCATGGCCAGGCATTAGGATCTCGTTCCCATGCGTTAATAAGATGTGGCCACGCATTACTTTTAGTTATATGGGATGTTACCAGCAGGTCTCCGTAAATCAGAGTCTAGAGTTACACCAAGATTTCTAACTTCAGTTTTTATTTGTAGAGCCAGATTTTCAAGTCTTCCACACCCCTTTTCCCTCCTTGCTTCACTACCAATTATAATTATTTCTGCCTTGTCAGCATTAAGTTTTAGAAAATTGCTGTTCATCCAGCTGACAATGCTGGAGAGACATATCACCAGCTTGTCTACTGTACTGACATTGTCTGGAGCTACAGTTATACACAGTTGTGTATCATCTGCATAACTATGAAAATTGATGTCATGCTTCTTAATAATCCCATCAAGTGGCAGCATATACAAAGAAAACAGAAGTGGACCCAGTACAGAGCCTTGTGGTACACCACAGAGAACATCAAGCTTATCTGAGACATGTTTACCATGCTTACAAAGTACCGTCTTCCAGTTAAATGTGTAGAGACCCAGTTTAATACTGTTCCAGAAAGGCCAACCAAGTTCTCAAGTGGATTTAGAAGTATTCTGTGGTCTCTAGTATCAAATGCAGCAGTTAAATCCAGAAGCAGAAGCACTGAAACATCAACCGCATCAACGTTTATTCTCAGATCATTCTGTGCATCACACTGTGATTTGCTCTGAAGCCAGACGGGAATTTTTCATGGATATTGTGTTCATTTTAGAGGTCGTTAAGCCGTAAAAGACTAGTTTTTCAATTATTTTACCTAAAAACAGAAGATTAGAGATTAGAGATTGGTCTGTAATTGCTAAGAACTGACGTTTTTGCTTGTTGTAAGAAATAAGCTTGACACAAGCAATATTATCTGCCAGTATAGAGAGATAATTTGGCTTTCTAAGTCTGCAAGTTGGTGTAAATATTTTGCAAAATACATCAATAATGCTAAATAGAGTGAAAGAAGAAATAGAACAGACTAATAGCTGTTATGGCACAAGTCAACAAATAATCATAGTACAGTAAAGAAGTATTTAAAACGATTCCAAAACAGATTTGAGCTTCTTTCTTTTTGCCCTGACTGACGATAACTAAGCAAACCAACATCTGTTTTGGCCTTAATTGGAGTTTTAAACTGTAATTAACAGCTGTATGATGATAATTAATATCTGACAGCTCTTTTGCAACTCAGCTCTGTATATCAACCGTCCCACAACCCCCCAAATTATCTTGTATTATTTCAAAAAAGGGGACAGCCCATGTCCCCCCTGCCCCCTCATTAAATATTCAGCAGTGACCCTCACCTCTGCTCCATATATCACTGACTTTACGTCTTTTCTTTCTGCTCCCAGATGACTCCCACTCATGTGACAGTGCCTCCTCTTCCTCCCCTCCTGCCTCCTCCTCCTCCTCGTCCTCCTCCTCTGCGGCCAGCCGGATGCGCTGCGTCATCTGCCACCGCGGCTTCAACTCGCGCAGCAACCTGCGCTCACACATGCGCATCCACACGCTGGACAAGCCCTTCGTGTGCCGCTTCTGCAACCGCCGCTTCAGCCAGTCGTCCACACTGCGCAACCACGTGCGCCTGCACACAGGCGAGCGCCCCTACAAGTGCCACGTCTGCCAGAGCGCATACTCGCAGCTGGCGGGGCTGCGGGCGCACCAGAAGAGCGCCAGGCACCGGCCGGCTAACCCTGACGCCAACCAGCCTTCGCCTCCGCCTCCACAGATGACCAGCATGGCCTCCATGGCTCAGCCGGTCCCGCTGGTGCACCACATAGCCACCATGGTGCTCTGAGGGGTGCAGCCACGTGGCTGGACGGTCAAGCAATCGTTGCACTTTAATTCCTCACCAAAATGGGGTGCATTAGTCTACAAGCCGTGTCCAGGATACACTCGTACTAGTCTTAGCGCTCGTCAGATACGATATTTTTACACGCCACGTCTTTCGGTAGTGGTGATGGTAGAAACGAGTGAGACAATCTTGAGCATTTTGATATTTTTTGGACCACTGTGCTCAAGGCAGTTTGGAACGCTTGTCACCTACGTCATTGTCGTACCAATCAGCTCCTCTTCTGCTCCTTAGGTTGTGCATCATTCTGTAGTCGCCGTCATGCCCATATTAGGAGCTCCAGGTCTGAGCTGGTTTTCTCTATGGGGAAAATGAATAGCGTTCAAATGGTGCCATCGCAACCTGTGGTAAACGAACCTGATACATTTCGTCACTGGATCCTCTTAATTGCATAATTTGCATGAAAGGACGTCTCCTAATGTAGTTGTGTTATAAGTGAAGTTTGAGGGGAGGAACATGCCTGAAACCCCTCCTTCTTCCAATCTAATGCCCTATAAATCCACATCCTCACCTTCTATTCCACCAGCTTGGACTCAGAGTTCCTAATATGGGCTTGATGGTGATTATGGAGGTCTCGAACACTGATCACATTTGTGTTATGTCTGTGTAAATCTGCTGATGAGTGGAGATAAATTATATCACAGCACATCACAATATTCTTCTAGGAGTGTTTTGTGAATATCATCAGTACTTCACTGATATTCTTATGTCTTGCGTGACGTCACGCTGTATAGTCGCCGCCATGTTGAGGGCCGAATCAGGGAGTGACTGCGCTGCACGATGCCTTCAATTAGCTGTACTTTGTGAACGATTCACCTGTAAGACACCACAGAAGCCGAGAGACACACAGACCTTTAATTCAGTGTTTTCACTCCAGGCTTGGAGCCGCTGCACTGTACAGTTTAGTGTTTCTCTGCTGTTCTCACCTCGTTCAGCTCAAGAAGGGATTAATCAGCTAATAATATCAGGTATTTTAACCAGGAAACCACAGTTATGCAGTGCAGGGGTTTCAGGACTGGAGCTGAACTCTGAACTAACTGAACCAGTAAACTTACAGAATCATGTCTGTCGAAACACGACGTCGTTTTCAGACCCACGACATTCAGTCTGATATTTAACGCTTATGTTTCTCCATTCAAACCTCATTTAAATCAGAAACAGAGAGTAAAGTTATACCGGCTGTCTGCAGCTCCGTTAGGGGGCGACTGTTCATCTCTCGGCTGTTAACATCAGCTAAAGTTATCTAAAGGCCAGCATTGATCTCATCTGTGTTAATTAGCTGATGTCGTTACCCTCCTATGATTACAGAGCTTTTCTTCTCTTTATGAACACCATGGGATCCTTTACCCACCCTGACATGAAGAGCCGGTGGGCTTCTGTGCTTTTAAATGCTGTAAGAGACTCTCCAGAAAAACACTAATTTGGTAGGTTTCCTCCAGTTTAAGTGGGATCAGGAGTTCAGGGGAAACTGTATAAGGATCTCAGACTATTTTATCAACTTTGTCGAGGAACGTTTTTTCCTCTTCCAAAGTAAGGAGAGTAATTTTAGACGTCTTTCTCCTCTAGTTACGTTCATGATGAGCAGCGAAGCCAGAAATTCGGTCCCAGATATAGCGGCTACAACAGAAAAGTGACTGAAACCCGAGAAAGTAAACATGTGACGTAAACACTGTTAAAGTTTCAAAACATGTTCACCACATTGGAAACTAATTTGCAAAAAACAGGCCATTTTGGATTCACTGTTTTTGTGAAGTCACAACACATCTACATATGTCTGACCATTCCTCCTACGGCAGTTCAGCCCCGCCCATTCACCTTGATGTTATAAGGACTGTTTTAGACTGGACTGCTTTTTGAATGAGGCAAATACAGGACAAACAGAGCAGAGGTGTGTTTACACTAACAACAGATATCGATCACTTACATTTACACTTACAATAAGGCTTGCAATGTGAGCCAATCAGGTTTCTGCAAGGACCCAGAGTGGTCATGTCCAGTATTGGTCAGATATAAAGTTAATGAAATTAATGGATGGTCATTTACATTCAAATGTTTATTTTCTTGATGTTACATGTGGAATTATGTGGTCGTTTTGAGTGTCTATGGAAGCTTAAAGGGCCCATATCCTACATTTTTCTAGCATCATTATTATTATTATTATTTTTTTTATTATTATTATTTTATTTTTTAAGATCATTTGTGTTCATTTATGTACCATAATTCATTTATACTTGGCATTTTCCAACCTCTTATTTTCCCATAGAGTTAAACAGGCTGTTTTTGTTACTGCGCCTTAAGACTGATATATGTGAAGTCATTTGCAAAAAGTTTTGGCGCCCCTGGTCTGCTGGCATGTTTTGCTGATGTTCTAAGTAAAAACACATTAACACGTCCTCTACTGAGAACACACTGCACATTTTAATGCACACTTACTGTTTATTTGTTGAAAGAAAAACATGTTTCTCCATTTTTGTCAATTGTTATTTGAACACAGCCGTTCTCCTCGACATCGTGTGAACATTTCATGACGATTGGACCAATAGAAATGCCCCAAAATCAATCGAAATAAAATCTCTTTACATTAACTTACACTAAAAGTTAAGACAGTTTTTTGCCTTTTCCTGTAAAGTTACTATTTTGGAGATACTTGTTTTTCTTTCGACAGCGACGATATTTAAGTAGAAGATGTGTTAAAGTCAAGGAAACATCATTCGACCGTAAACGGCATCTATTTTTAAACTGCTGTAGGCCAAACATGGCGGATCTGTGTAAATGTGACATCACAAAAACAATGAAATCGAAACAGGTTGTTTTCCATATAGGGACTGTAAATGGAGTGAATGGCACAGTTTCAAAATGTGTTTAAATACAGAGCCAAATCCTTTATGTCTAAAAAGTGGAAAAATCCTTGATATGGGCCCTTTAAGTGCCGCTAGCCTTCTCCAGATAGAGACTGTGGATGAACAGCACCACATATTCTAAACAGAGCTGGAGTCCGTAAGAAAAAACACACATCCCTTTTGTCTGTAGTAATAATTTCCAGCCTTTAACATTAATTTTCTCCTCTATCATTCTTCTGTCAACAGTTTACAGTATGAACAAGTTGGCCCCCAAAAAGGAAGATATCAATAAATATGACTGGAAAATAATTACCAGTCAACAAGGTTACATTTCCATTCATTCAGGGATGCAGCAGGCTAGAAAGAACATGAGCATAAAGTCAATGTAAATAATGTGAATATGCTGTGAATATGTATCCAAACTGTACGAAAAGATGGACAGTTTATTGTTGTACATACACTCAGTTCATCACACAAACCCATCAAATCAGTGTAGGTGATGCTATGACTGTAGTATCTTTTGTAAGTATACTTGATGTAAATATGTTTTTTATGCTTTCCTTATTGTTAATAAAAATCACCGAGTCGACTGCTTTATGCTCCTTTGCATGCACTAATTTTTTTTAATGAACTCAAGCACTTCAATATATATACAAAAACCTAGACACACAAAATCCACTATCTCACCCACAGCTCAACACAAAATAACACAAACAACACAACTGAACTACAACAACAACAACAGCAGCAGCAGGAACAGTACCTTATGTATTCCAGGAGTGTGCACCTCCCGAGAGCCTCTTTGCATGGCCACGGCAGCAAGGCCCATGGTGGATGCCACATAACCCCCCCTCAAAGGTCAGCTGTTCCAGTGACCCACACAGTGCGGGTGTCCCAGTCAGCACAAGTGCCACTGAGTAGTCCGCTCCTCAGTGGCGGGCGCACCCTGGGTCCTTGGGTTGTGTGTTTGGCCCTGCAGCTTCTTGGCTATCAACCCTGACTGGCTTTACATGATGAAACTAAATTGCACATGAGTTGCATAAAAATAATAAGAGTTGCAAGCGTCTCAACTTAAAGTTTCATGAAACAGCCAATCAAAATGCCAGAATGTTTCACAGGATTACGTAGATCGACATACTCTCAAATCAGTGATTTCATCGGATTAATGCACAAAAAATAAAACAGAAATTAGGTTATGGAGGTGGTTGAAGGGAAGACCCCCTCGACTGACTCAAGCTTGGCAGTTTTTGTTGTCAGTTTTCTGAGCTGTTATTACAAACATCAGTTTCGCAGTGCTTATTTATCAAAATTTCTGAGTAATTAAATCACTGAGACGTAAACAAAGTCATTTAGAGTGGTTTGATGTGAAACACTTAACTCTCAAGAAACTTCCTAAATGAGATTTGTTCACAGTGGTGCTGATAGGAACCAGACGTCTGAAAAGTTTATTGCCTCTAAAAGTTCCCTCACAGAAAGTTATTACATACAATAGTAAAGAATAGCTCAGCCTGATGCCTGAGACGTTGTTATACATCAGTTTTGTGATAAAGTTTTGGCCTAAAGTATATTTTTTCCAATCCGTTCATGGTGGAGAGCTACATGCAGTGTGTTCTGAGGCAAAACAGTCCCCCAAAAACCTTTTTAGATTTACTACTGTTTTATCATACATATTAAACTAGTTTTGGGTAGAGAATAAAACGGCTGTATTTGTGTCGTAGACATCTCTAGTTCCTATCAGCACCACTGTAAAGAGATCTGAGTCTGTACGTTCCTCTACAATCAACCACTTCACATCAAACCACTCTGAATGACTCTGTTTACACATCAACCACTGAGTTATACAGAAATGTGGAAAAATTGGTGGAATTCACCTTTTACATACACATCAAATGCATAGTAACACACCATAGAGAAAAGAGAGACTGATTTTGTGTATATATATATATATATATATATATATATATATATATATATATATATATATATATATATATACACACACACCGATCAGGCATAACATTATGACCACTCCTTGTT